>NC_057732.1:16413228-16453955 GCF_004010195.1 Chiloscyllium plagiosum | reverse complement strand
CTCCACACTTCAAGCTCACTGCCTTTATTCCTGATGAAGAGCTTTTGCCCGAAATGTCGATTTCGCTGCTCGTTGGATGCTGCCTGAATTGCTGTGCTCTTCCAGCACCACTAATCCAGAATCAATTATTCTCCCAGTCAGCAAGTAAATTGAACTGATTGT
The DNA here is from genome assembly GCF_004010195.1 of Chiloscyllium plagiosum. Lineage (NCBI taxonomy): Eukaryota > Metazoa > Chordata > Chondrichthyes > Orectolobiformes > Hemiscylliidae > Chiloscyllium > Chiloscyllium plagiosum. Next base: position 16,453,793 of record NC_057732.1, on the reverse strand, counting down.
TCTTCTAATAAAATTGATAGAATTTGAAATAAATAGGTGAGACATTACAGGTAGGAGTAAAGGTTGATGTGTTTGATGGTGGCATCACACTGGAAGTGGCAGAAATAGTGGAGGATGATCCTTTGAATGTGGATGTTGGAGGGGTGGGCTGGGGATTGTTTTTAATTGTCTGTCAAGGGGAAGGGAAAATATCAGAAAAGCATAGATGTGGAAGGTTCCATCTTCAGAATAAATGCAATAGGAATGGAGAAATTGGAAGGATTGAGATGGAGTCCTTCCAGGTGGTAGGCTATAAGTAATACAGTTGAGGCCATTGTGGGAATCAGTGGATTTATGATAAACATTAGTAATAAGCAGCTTATCCCCAGAAACAGGGTCAGTACAATTGAGGAAAGGAAAAGAATAGTCAGAAATGGACTATATGTAGCTGAGTCATTAATGTTCTGGAAAAGAATCAGGAGTAGGGGAAGCTGAGACCACAGAACAAGGAATGTTCCAAACACCCTATAAAAAGACAGCTGTAACTTGGACTCATGAGGGTGTTGGTAGCACCTCCTTTCATTTGGTGGAGGTGGAACAGGTCAAAGGAGAAATGTTTTGAACAGTAAGCAAGTTCAGCCAGGAGGAGGAAGGGACTGGTGCTGAATGGGAACTGTCCAGGCCTCTTCAAATTGAAGTAGAAGACAGCCCTCAGACTGCGCTGGTGAGGGTTTGAAGGTGTAGTGACTTTGGATATATAAGTAAAGAGGAGCCAGTTAGGGGTCAGGAAACTGAAAATTGTTGACATGTCCAAGTATGTCAGAACAGTCATGGATAATAAATGGGAAGATACAGGACAAGGGGAGAAAATATAGTCAAAATAGAACAAAATAAGTTGGTTGAAGCAAAAACACACTGAAAAAGATGGCTCTGTCATGATGCTTACATATTTTGGGAAAGAGGAAAAATGGAAGGGTTGTAGTGTTTTGAACTATGAAGTATTAACAGTGTTGTCATTGTTAGTTGATTGAATTATATTTTACTTAATCTGAATTAAGTACTGTATAATGTATGTAGTTGCTATTTTGCAACTCTGCTGAAATTTGTGATTGGATGCTGGTTTCGAAGCCTGGAAGGTTTAGCAGTGAGGCGTGCTTGGCAGACTTGACATTTGCTGGATGTGTTTTTTTCTTGTTGCTTTGCTGCAGGCAGCTGCCAATTCCAGATCATTTCCTAATACTAACAGATGTTATGTGCTTCTGGCAAGACAGGGAAACTTAAATAATTCATGAGACTGGCTTTATAGTTCAATGCTGGTCTCCATGGTTTTGAACTCAAACTCTTAGCTGTGTCAGAAGCATCTATCTACAACCTTATTTTTAGCGTTTTGTACATAGCATGACATTTTGTTAATAACTTAAGATAGTTTGTTAATTAATTTGCAGTCAGTAATGCTGACTTTGAATCAATGGAACTGGAATACTGGGTAGCGCAATGGGCGAGGCACTGACTGTCACTTCTCATTCTGTTGGATTGATTCTAACTTCTTGTGGCAGATATTAACTAGACAGTAATGGCCTCAAAATGAGGTCAGTATTCTTCTTGCTTTGTTATCTCCCAACGCTGAGGCACTCTTGTAGTAAGGGCCTCCTGCTAGGTATCCAGATCATCTGCCTCCTTTCAAGTGGGATCCCTAGGTCACTTCAATCCACTGTCACAGGTGTGTGTGTGTGTGTGTGTGTGTGTGTGTGTGTGTGTGTGTGTGTGTGTGTGTGTGTGTGTGTGTGTGTAAAGATATCACATAAATGCAAGTTTAAGACCCATGCAATGGCACAACAATTAAAACTGCCTTTGAAAAAGCAATACATTAATAACTTGCATCCATTTAAATTCAAATCACAGCCAGCTCTTTGCCATGGGGACAGGCTCCACTTGTTCGATGCCAAAATGCCTGCATTGTATCCAGAGGATCCACTGGACGGGTGTGTAAGTTGGACAGAGCACCATTGTGTTGGTCATGTGTTCTTTCTGAGGCTTCAGCAGATTGTTGCTGCACAATAGACAGTAGAGGAAACTTAAATCTGCTTGTGCTACACCTGACCTAAACATGCAGAGTCTTAATGTTAAATGCTTGTAATAGGAAGAATTCTTTTTCACAGCATAATAATCTTAGTGGGCATGGAAATAGGGAAAAGGCAGGAGATTGGCAATAGGTAACAGTGCTAGGGCAGGCAGGAAGGACTGACCCGGAACAATTCTGTGATTTTTAATCTTGATAAAAAGAAAACAAAAGTATTTCAGATTTCATTATCATTAGTCACGTAAATGTGAACACTGCTTTAAATTCTTTGGTTAAACTATATTAGAAAATGAAAAAGTTTACAAATTTTATAAAAATCTGGATGTACCATTTATATATTCATACAATGTACAAGCATTTTTTTTATTTGTGCTCTGTAAAGTTTCTAATGTTATTTTTAAAAATACCTTTGAGTATATGATCTGGAGAGATTTCTTCAACATAATGTTCAATTTTCATCCACAAGGGATAACCTGCAAAATTGAATCTGGAATTCTCGGAGGTAGCCAGATGGGCAATGAGTCCACCTCGGCTAAGCATCCCTGATCCCAGGAGAAAGTCTGGGATTGAGGGTGGTTGGGTGTTTTAAACAGGTTACTGCTGCTATCAAACAGCTGAGACACTCGCTTCCTTTGGGTGGAAGAAGATTCCTTTCACTTTAACTTCTGGTGTGGGTGGAATCTGTTCCCAGGGTTTCAAAACTCAGGGTCCTAAATCCTGGGGTCCATGTAAATATGTGATGAGCATTTAATTTGTAGAATCCCTACAATATAGAAAGAGGCTTTTCAGCCCATTGAACCCACACTGACCCTCTGAAGAACATCTCACCCAGACCCAGACTCATTACCGATACCCGTGACTCTACATTTAATATGGCCAATTCACCTAACCTGCACACCTTTGGACAGTGGAAGGAAACCAAAGAAAAGGGAAAATGTGCAAACTCCTCACAGATAATCACCCCAGGTCCCTAGCATGTGAGGCAGCTGCGAGCAGTGACAACTGAGCCATCGTGTCGCCCCAGCATTCTGACGAGCCTTTACCTGTGGAGGAGATCTGGAGCCCCCATGCATTCTTCATCCTTCAGATAAGACCCTCATCAACGACATTATACGGTATTCTGCCGATCACTTCAGGCTTTCTCGCAAGCCTTTTGGGCCCACTGTTCAAGTTGAAGATTCCTGTAGAACTTTATAACAACTCAAATTTTAAACTTATTGCCATTTCAGTGGCAGTTTTTCCTGTGATTGCTCTGGGTTTGAAAAGCAATTTGCCTTTATTGAACATGTTTTAACATGGAAAATAACGGGTGCTTTTCTGGGCCTCTCCCCTACTCTTTGCTAACTTGCATTAGCTGCTCTGGTATGACTACTTCAATCAGTAGTAAAAATTGTGGCTGGTTTCTAATTGTACAATTTAAATATTAATGAAATACCTGAAAAGGTGTGCCAGCAAATAAATGAATGTTGAATCAATAATGAAGGCCATTGTCAGAGGTGACCAAGCACTTGATTAATGGGAGATATTTTAAGGCAGGTCAAAGCAATTCAAATATAAGCTAGTGTCACTTGATTGTCATTTGAATTGAAAATGTCATTAAAATCATGATGGGCCAGAGTCATCAGTTGTACCATGTATATGGGCACAATAATCATTGAAAAGTCAATTGGAAATGTTGACAGTTGTTAAATTTAACCCAGATATGTCAGCTTTCATCATCTAGATTAGTTGGATCTTTCTCCATGCGCTAGTTTTTGTTGATGTTGAAAGTTCCATTTTTGCATTCAAAGACTCTCTCTTGACTGGACTTTTACTCTATAAGACCATAAGTTGTAGAAGCAGATGTTGGCTATTCAGTTCAATGTGTCTGTTCCTCCATTCAATAAGATCGTGGCTGATCTGATATTCCTCAACGCCTTATTCCCATAACCCTTCATCCCTTTACTGATTAACAGTTTATTTCAGCCTTGAATAGACTTAATGACTCAGCCTCAGTAGCCCTCTGTGGGAAAGAATTCCACAGATTCACTATTCTCTGTGAGATGAAATTCCTCATCATAACCCTTTATTCTAAGATGATGCTCTCTGGTCCAGAATACTCCCACAGCGGGGATCAACTTTTCTGCATCTACCCTGTCAAGTCCCTTAGTAATCTTATACTTTTCAATATGGTCAACTCTCATTTCTCTAACTTCCAATGGGTACAAGCCCATGCTACTGAACATCATAGATGTCATTACAGACCTCTGGAGCAGATGGGACTTTGAACTTGGGCCTCCTGGTCCAGAGGTAGGGACATTACCACAGTGTCCTAAGAGCCCATGTTATTTTATACTGTTTCCTTTAAATCTATATGATGATTCTTCTGCTGCCCAGTATAACTGCATTGCTATCTCTAAGGTTTTATTGCTGGCTATGTCATTCTCCTGGACCTGCATGGGTTTGTTTTTGGGAAGTGGTAGTGTTATGATACTGTGCTTTTCCAGCGCCACACTTTTCAATTCTAATAATCATGAGACCCAGGTAATTTTCTGGGGATGTGGGTTTGGATCCCACTACAGCAGATAATGAAATGTTAATTAACTTAATAAACCTAGAACCAATAGCTTGTCTACTAGTGACTGTGAAAATATCATCAATTGACTTAAAAATCCAACTGATTCACTAATGTGGAAAGGAAGGAAGGAAGATTTGTCATCCACAATTAGTCTGGCCTACATATGACTCCAGACTCACAAAATGGCCGAGTGAGCAACTCCATAGTATCTAACCATTGCAAAATGTCATAAAAGGAATCAAACTGGATGGACCATTGGGCATAAACCAATTAATTGAATTGACTTTGGCATATACAGCTGTGCTGAAGGTGCATAATCATCTTCACTGACATCAGGCTGCTTTACCAAAACTGAAAGCTATTCCTCAAACCATTCGAAGAACATCCTGATATGGTCAACTTATCCAATCAATAATGTCCCAGACACTTGTCATCACCATGCCAGTATGTGTTCTGTCCTAATAGTGGCAGCACAGTGTACACAGTCAGGAGGAAGCCTGGGTTCAAATCCAACCTGTTACAGAGATATGTATTAACATCCCTGAACAGACTGATTAGAGAAAGTATCAGTCAGCAGGAAGTTGCTCTGAGAGTCCTCAACATTGACTCATAGCAACAGCTGAAACATGGGCAAGAAACTTTCTGTTCACGACCACCTACTGATAGTCCCTGGCCAGCTGATGAGTCACTTCTCTTCAATGTTGAGCAACATTTGGAAGAATCATTAAGAGTAACAAAGGTCCAGGTTGGGGGTTTTGAAATCCAGTACCGCCACTGACTGATCTAGCAGATTCCTAGAGGATGTACTTGCTGCACTGGGCCTGGACCACATGCTGAGAGAATTTTTGAGCAAAACGTGCACTTGCCCTAGTCCCAATCTACCTGCAGTAGATACCTCTGACCATGGCAGTACCAGCAGGAGTGGATCTTGCAAAACCAGAGTCAATGGGAATCGGGGGAAAACACCCCACTGGTGAGTGTCATTCCTAGCAGAGCAAAGATAATTAGGGTGGTTGATCAGTCCTCTCAGCTCCATGACATCTCTGCAGAATTCCTCAGAGTGGATATTTTCTAATATTATACACTTTTGGAAGGGGTGAGACTCAAACACAGACCTCCAGGTTCAGAGGACAATACCACTGTGCTACAAGAGCCCCTAATTCCTCAGGGTATTGTCTTAGGTACAACTATCTTCAGTTGCTTTATCAATGAGGTAGGGTCAGAAATCAGGATGATTGCTGACAGTTACTCAGTCATCACTGAACTGCTGCATTTTATGTGGTGTAAGTACACCCACAGTGCCATTAGAAAAGCAGTTCCAGGGCTTGGACCCAGTGACATGGAGGGGAACTTGCAGGCGGTGGTGCTCCATGTATCTACTTTTATTCATGCTAGAGATTGCTGGTTTAGTAAGTAGTATTGAAATAATCTTGCTAAATTGCTGCAGTGTATCTTGTAGTTGGTGCATAGTTTCGCCATTGTGTGGTGATGGTGAAGAGATTATCACCCCATCCACCACTTTCAACATTCAATCAAATGGACTACTTTGTCCTGGATGGTGCTGAATTCCTTGAGTGGTACAGGTGCTGCACACACCCAAGGAACTGGAGAGTAATCCATCATGCTACTGACTTATGTCTAGTAGATGATAAACTGACTTTGGGGAATCAAGAGTTGAATTACTTGCTGCAAAACCCCTACCCTCTGACCTGTTCTTTGTCACCACAGTAATTATGTTAGTTCAGTTTGGTTAGGCTAGTTCAGTTCAACTTCTGGTCAGTGATAATTTCCCATGATACTGATAATGAGGGGCACAGTATTGGTAATGCCATTGCATGTTAAGATATTGGGTGTTGGGATAGGGCGAGGAAATGTGTGTTTTCTGGCACTTGTATGGAGTGAATGTTATTTACTAATTATCAGTCCAAGCCTGGATGTTATCCAGATCTTGTCATTATATAGACACATATGCTTTAACTAGATTAGATTAGTTATAGTGTGGAAGCAGGCCCTTCGGCCCAACAAGTCCACACCGACCCGCCGAAGCGCAACCCACCCAGACCCCATTCTCCTACATTTACCTCTTCACCTAACACTACGGGCAATTTTAGCTTGGCCAATTTACCTAACCTGCACATTTTTGGACGGTGGGAGGAAACCGGAGCACCCGGAGGAAACCTACGCAAACACGGGGAGAATGTACAAACTCCACGCAGTCAGTTGCCTGAGGCGGGAATTGAACCTGGGTCTCTGGCGCTGTGAGGCAGCAGTGCTAACCACTGTGCCACCGTGCCGCCCACTGTGCCTCCGTGCCGCACAATTCTAAGGAATTGTGAATAAAGTTATACTTTGCACAGTCATCAGTGACCATTCTCAATTCTGACTGTATGATGGAGGAAAGGTCATTGATAAAAGTGAAGAATGCTTATGCTTGTGTCTAGGACACATCCCAGTGGAACTCCTGTACTGATGTCCTCAGACTGAGATAACTGATCTTGACACAATCACCCTCCTATGAAGTAGTTATGACTCCAACCAGTAGAGGGGTTTCTAGATTCCGGTTGATACTAGTTTTGCAGGAGCCTCTTGATGTCAGATTTGGTTGTATGCTGCCTAGATGTCAAGGGCAGTGAGTTTCCCCTTACCCACACAAGAATCTGACTGGCTTCAGGCACCACCTACCTCAGATTATGGAAGAAGTTCTTTGGTGAACCAAAACTCCCACCTCTGTTTCAGACATCAGTATTTTCACAGGTCCAGGAAAGGGGATGGGCCATGAATTCAACACGTTTGGAAGCCTTTTAGAACGGGTAATCTTGAACTGAACTTTCCTTGGAGGCAGCTGTGATTTGGAAGCCTCCTAATTCAGAGTGGAGGTATATACCATAGATTGTAGGTAGGGTGAATATGCTGCAACAGCTTGGAGCTCCAGCTAGAACATCTGCTAGTCTGGTTTGCCATGTTTATTTATCTTATTTCATTCCTATGTGTCCACTATAGCTTGTCAGCAACAACTCTCACGTCTACCATTCAATGAAACCTAGGTTAGCACCTTTATTTTGCTGCCTTTCCCTTTGCCCTCGAAAAGATACCTCTGGCCATTTAATCAGATGTGAGAAGCTGCCAAGTACTGATGTTTCCTTTTGTAGATGTCATCTTTCGAGTTCTTCTGTTCTTGGAATTTTGATTGCCTCTTTATTTGTCTGCTGACCTTCAAAAAACATGAAAAATGACTGAAAATAGTTTCACATCCATTGCAATCCATCATGAAATGCTTTTGTACTCATTCTAGTTAGTGGTGATAGTGTTGTGATTTGCAAAATGTAGCTGCCTATTAAATAATGCCATCGCCAGCCTGTTGCTTCAAATAACTGGCAAGCTGCAGAGTGATAGACCCACACTGTAACTCTAGAACGGTTTTCAAATGCATTAAAATAAATCAGCCACTGGATAAAGGACTACAGTGTACTTTGCACTATTAAAGGCATAATCCAACCTCCGATCAACAAATAACTGTTCAAGTTTCTCTCATTCTTTTTATTCAGTATATTTCCAGTTAGTGATCTGCTTGGCAGTTTGTAAACTTTGATAGCTGCCGTTACAAAGCATTAAATGTTTCTGGGAGTGTTGACTCTGCACATTGGACTGTTCTGGGAATGAGAGTTTATGGTTTTGACAGATTTATGAGTTTCTTTTCTAAATGCCTACTCAAGTCATGTTTGTCTCCATTAAGAGGTATATCAAATGGGGTTTTCAATGATTTCCAAATGTCATGAAATTTAGGAAAACGAATAATGAAATGATTGAGACGTAGAAAATTCTTAAAGGGCTTGATGTGGTAAATGCTGAGAATGTGTTCTCCCTCAACATGTAGTTTAAGTCAAGGGGTCACAACCTCAGAATGTGTGGTCAGCCATTTGAGATTGAGATGAAGAGACATTTCTTATTTTAGCCGATTATGGATCTTTGGAATTCCCTTAGAATTCTAAGGAATGTGTGAGATTTGGAATGGGAGTTGAAAGTAGAAAATCAGCCATGGTTGTCTTGATAAACCACAATGGAGGGGAAAGTGAGGACTGCAGATGCTGGAGGTCAGAGTTGAGAGTGTGGTGCTGGAAAAGCACACAGGTCAGGCAACATCCAAGGAGCAGGAGAATTAACGTTTTGGGCAAAGCCCTTCATCAGGAATTATGTTTTGGTTTATCAAGCAGGATGCTACCTCACCTGCTTGATAAACCAAAACACCTTTTTTTTTACTGTTCTTAGTCTCATACGGTTTGAAACTCTTATTTTTCTGTGCATCTTTGTGTCAAATTATAAATTTTTCATATGGGTGAACATCTACTGTGAAGCACTGGAAGATATTTTTATATCAAAGGTGCTTTATAAATGCAAAATGATGGTTACAAACTTGCTAATCTAAGCATATACATAAGCAGTGCCATCACTGTTAAAACATTTACATTCAAAACATATTAATATTTCATATAACTCTTCCTTTGTTGCAATTTATCATTTTTCTTCATTCTTTTTAAAGGCTGCTTGTTTTCCAATGTCGATAATTATTGTTGGGGTTGGACCTGCAGAATTTGATGGTAAGAAATAGAAATTGTTGAACTTCAAATAAGGCAGAATAATAATTAATGATATTGTAATTCTAATTTGCATACAGAAACACGAACACAACGATCCTGAATGCATGACAGGAGAATTTTTAATCAATATGTGTGGGACGCACCCAAACTTTAGGCCATATGATATATTAGATGTTGATGATGAATGTGAAAAGACAACATGATAGTTGTTGACAGGCAAATCAGAAAATAAGCAAACAATGCGGTTAAAAAAAATTCCTCTTTCAAATAATCATCAAATGCATTGTGGTCTTTAAAATTGCAATTTAATGTATTTTAGCAATTATTCCAAGGATGAATTTACCCAGTCTCAAATAATCAGACCTGTACACCAGTCATGGTTACTTAGAATTAGTCTTTTTTTTCTGTTTCTATCATTGTGCAAGTTCAGTGCATTGAACTACTTTTTGCTGCTTTTGTGACAATTTGCTACTATCACACTTGCATTAAAATAAGTGGACACAAGTTTGGATTGTTGGGTTCAGAGCACTATTATGGTGAATAAAATTTAATAAACAGTGATAAAGGTATTTTATATATATAAAATATAGGTTTTATTACATATTGGGTGGATTAGGTTCAGTTCAGTTCAAAAGAATAAGGTTTCAGCTACATGATAGCAGAAGAACAGATTAATCCTAGCACGAGAATAAGGTTTCAGTACAGAACAGACGTTCCATCCTCGCAGCAAGGCAATTTGTTAGATTTGTATGATCTCCGGGATGTGAAAGGTGTAAGTGTCTTAGCTGTCAGAACTGAAAAACAATCCAATCCATGCATACAATTATTTCAGGAGTCCAAGAAGGAGAGTAGAAAGAATCAATAAAGTACAAAATTAAAGTGTTAGATAGGAGTCATTATTCTTTGGGATTGAGTACCTCAAAAGGATATAGCTGGGGGAAAAAGTTTGAATCACTGTTACTGCAGTTTATGTTATGTTATTTTTAAATTGACTTATACACTGTTTCTTTTTTACTGTCTTGTATAATAAACTTGTTTTTGAATATTAAATTACCATTGGCAGTCTCATGGTAAACATGTTCAGTGACTATTCACCACAGTACCCTACTGTGACAGTCAGACATATAATCTGTCAAGCCATGTTTAATTCTGGGATCTGACTTGTTCAGAATTTTCATTAACTGTATCATAATAAAACACCTGCCCATGAAAGAGTGGCTGGAATGTGCAGCACTTAAAAGAGTTTTGAGGTCCGGACTATTTTACTGGTCCCGACTTTTTGCTGGTCAGCAATGCACCTGCTTAGGAACATTTCTGAGAGGTGACCAATTATCAGATGATTCCATGTTTATCATCTCATCAAAATCAGTGTGTGGAACATGAAGGTGGGAGAACCCAGGAAAGGGCCCCAGGAAAGGTTTGGTTGTGGGCCCCACATGGGAGGTTGAACACTGCTGAAGAAAGGGAGAGTTAGGGAGCACATCAAACTAAAGGCACTCACAAAAGCCTTCAATGCCCCTTTGATTTCCTGACAGAAGGGTATTTCTGAATTATTGCCAGTTACCTGACCCAACGAGAGCCCAGATGAGACTAGGACTCCAGATAGCCTTCCCAAACTCCATGCAGTCAGTTTCTAATTGCAGTGGTCACCCATGAAGAAACTTACCTGGAGGTAGGTCCATGCTTGGAACATTAATTCAATGGAGTTTTACAGCTTATTCCACGTGTACTTCTAGACCAATCTGTGCAGGCCAGGAACATTCTCCCCAGTATTCTGAATGTTCATATTAAGTAAGAACTTATGTGAGAACATGTACCTTTAAAATCTGCTCTACCACACCATTAGATCTTGGCTGAATTTATGCACCAGTTTCACTTTTTCACCTTGTCTCCATATCTCTTAGATATTTCAGCACTTAGGAAGCCATCAGTCTTTGCCCTGAATATTCTTAGTGATTGAGCCTTCATAGATGGTGAATACCAATGATTTAAAACCCTTTGAGTTTCTTCAATTTTCAGTCTGAAGGAATGAACCTTTCATCCTGAGATAATGAATTGGATTATCTGCTCAGGGCAGCCTCCCTGCACCTCACCATAAATGTCAGGTGGCTTTAATTCTTTCTTTTTAACCAGTGTGCCTTTAATTATAATGTGAGAGTTGTTGCCAAATTCCAGTATCACCTGTCCATGTTGCTGGCCAGTAGAGGCTGGCAGCTGTGCAGGACTGCTAATGATTGCTGGTATTGTGGAAGGACCAAGAGGAAGAGGAACTATGGATGTCCTGGATCCTAGTATCTGGGATCTATTGGGGCTAGCTGACAGACTCTGGTGAGGGATTCTTTTGCTGGAAATACTCAGCAGATCTACAGCATCTATGAAGTGAAAAATGGTCTATTCTAATGACAGATTATCACTTGATAGGTTAACTCTATCTTTCTTCACAGATGCTGCCAATCCTGCTAAGTATTTCCAGCAATGTTGATTGTATTTCCCCCCCAACAGTGTTACGCTAAATCACAGGAAATGAAACTAGTTGCAGAGGCAGGATTCGGTAATTGCAGATCTCAGGCAACTGCTAAATGCCAAACAGTTTTCAGAATGTGAAGTCCACAGATTCCTTTTCTTGAAATAGGCGTCAATGCCATCAGAACCACAAAGCTGTATGGTCTGTTTTCAAAGGCATTTTGGATTGGAAGATCCAACTTAAATTGACTTTCCAAAATGTTAGGAATGACTTTGCTCACTGGCACTTTGCTCACTCATTCCTAAAAGGAACATTTTTTAAAAAGATGTACAGAAATTTTATTTTGGTCTTGCTGCTCCGCTTGGGAGAGAAGTGGGAATTTTCATGTGTTATTTCATGTGTTAAGATGCTTGCATGGTTTCACAAATGTGATTGTGAATTTTCTGCAAGCTTGGAATGAGAGTCTGTCTTAAAAGTGTTATGATATAGAAATGTTGGTGTTGGACTATGGTGGACAAAGTGAGAAGTCATACGACACCAGGTCCAACAGGTTTATTTGAAATCACAAGCTTTCAGATCACTGCTCCTTCATCAGATGAAGTGACTTGTGATTTCCAATAAACCTATTGGACTTATAATCTGGTGTCGTATGAGTTCTGACTTTGAAAGTGTTTAATTTTGGAGAAGTATTGAGTAGTAACATACAAATGGAACTAAATCAGCAAGTCCATAGCAATCCAAAAGTTTTGGCATACTGAGGAAACCATTTAATATTCCATACATTTTTTTGATATTGTTGCTCATTAATTGAAAAAAAGATGTACCCCACTACTATGAGTACATTGGAAGGGGTAAAGGTTGTGTGTTTAGGCTGAACATCAGTGGATAAAAGAACATCATTTTATACAGAGATGATTAAGACTTCAATGCCATCAGAAAGCAGAGACAAAGCAATATAACAAAAACAGTATATATTTTGACAAATGTGTGCAAAAGGGCCCAAATGTATGCTTCAATCTTTTTGGCTAAGAATTGGAAAAAAACTTGAGCTTCAGGTTAAAGAATAGAACGAGTTTGAATCTCCAGGGATACAGTTTAGACTCTGGACAAAAGAAAAGTACAGTCAGAACACTGAATACATTAGAAGGCAATGCATGACTCAATTCACTGCTTTTCAGATGAACTTCTAACATGTTGCATGAATTTATTATCACACATTATTTATCCAGCCATTTATTTAGCTGCGTCAGAAAAATTATACACTTTTATGATTGTTGAATTCTGGTTATTTAAGGAAATGAGCAAATCATGATACCTTTTGTTTGCAATGTGCAAGGCTTTAAATCGCAAAGATAGATTGTTAAACTGATATGGACTGTAATAGGCTATTCACAGGTACAGCTCTGTACATCATTTGCTTTGTAACACATGGGGCTGTTAAATGGCTGATATGAGTTGCGGCCAGCAGAGGCAGCTTGCCTTCAACTTTTAAACTGGCCAAAGAACCCTTTCGTTTATCTAATTTCCACAAAGTGCAGCCCAAAGTGTATTTCAAAATAATCATTCTGATGTGAAAATTCGTAAAATTTACATTCATCCAACTTCTGTACCTCAGTGAAATCATCATGACATCTGCCACCCCTTTATAACTTTCATTTCTGAATGGAGAGATCCCTCTTTGTTGGGAACTCTGTGCCAAGGAACCCAGAGAGAGGTGTCACCTGCTGTGCTTGCCTTTGACTTCTGTAACCTGCTCCCCCCCCCCCCACCCCACACACACCTCACCTTTCTCCAGAGTTCCGACAACAATCCCTGTTGAAGTGCTTGCAGCAAAACTGACAACAGGCACTGCTTTCATTGGCATTCCCAGCAGTGGAGAGGGTTAGATAGCAGCATTCTGTGGTGGGATTTCTACTCCAAGGACTTCTGAATCCCAGGAGAGGCTTAATCTTGGCTAGTTAAGTGCTGACAGGCACATGATTTGATTGAGCTTCCCTCATGGAAACAATATGTGTCAATAATTGGAGTGTGAGATGCCTGTTGCCCACATTCAATCCAACTCCTTAGCTTTTCGATTTCAGACAATATAGATTTCAGACAAAATAGGACACCTCTAACCCTATCATGAAAAACGTGTGCAGGGCTCTACTAGAGGAAACTGTGAGCATGGCTTATCCAAGTTTGTTCACGTTTCTTGGCTTTACAGGTTAACAAAAGCTCCTATTCAGTCAAATATTGTATTTTTTTCCCATGACTGTCTTTTCTGACCTAATTCCTGTTGTATTCAGTACTACTGGGTGTTCTAGCCTTAGTTCTTTGAACAATTCATTAGACAGTCCTGCGAGTTCCCTCAGGATACCATTGCTTTCCATTCTTGTTTCTCCCCAAGTCATAACAGTTCTTTTGCCAGCCTTTGATGCTGTACTCCATAGTAAAACAAACTCATTCCTTCCATACTGCCATCCTCTCTTACTCTCTCCCCTGCTCTGAACAAGGCCTTACATACAGGTTCAACTCTGAAATGATCTTTTTTAGTGATATTAGTGTCATTGAGGAGAAAGACAGAACCTGTACTTAATTGTACTTAAACCTATTCTGGTATATTTGTTGAACTGCTTTTACTCTTCATTAGAATATTGTCCTAACACATCTATCTATATTACATCACTGATTTTCCTTTCTCTTCCCTGCTTGTAGCAATGGAGGAATTAGATGGGGATGAGATTAGAATATCATCGAGAGGAAGATATGCTGAGCGAGACATCGTTCAGGTAAGACCTTGAAGAGAATGGTAAGAAAAAGCACAGGATTCAAAGATCATAAGAACTTTTATTCTAAATGTCACAGTCAGAACCAGATCGCCTTTCATTGAAAGTCATTATAATAATTCTCCTTTATCTCAATAAATGCACCAATGCAAATGCAATTTTTTAATCATATAAATATAATAGAGACAATAATACTTGATATTTTATTATATCAATTTCTCTCCCTTTCTGCATGTTTGTTTAAGTTCATTTTTTTCCTGATTAACACATACGGAGATCCAGGAGATTGAGTTTTTCATGGGCCTTCAGGCTATTTGTGGATCAGATGGCTTTTTATGATCAACAATGGTTACATGAGTCACCATTTTATTGCAGATTTGAATTCAAATTTCTCCATCTGTCAAAGTGGGATTCAAATCCAAGTTCGGGATTACTGGTCCAGTGTCATTACTACAACAGCACTGCCTTTCTTCATGGGCCTTAAGAATATCACTTGAACTGGGTGTTACTGAGTCGGGAAGCTGCTTTCCAGTTTGTTTCATGTTACAGATACTGGGTTTAGAGGAAGCCAAAGAAAATGTCCCAAAATGTCAGTGAGTTAGGTTGAAATTCTGCATGTGCAGTTTAGGTGGATTGGCTAGGGGGGTGCAAGATGCTTATCAGAGGGTGGGTGCAGACTCGATGGGCCAAATGACCTCTATCTGCACTGTAGGGACTCTATTGTACCAAATCTTTCCTACTTAATAGCTACAGGATGGAAAAGGTCTTCCAAGGCTTCTCGTCTAAATTCCTGAATGTTTCAGATACATTTATTTCATACAAAAGTTATTCAAATTAATGCCAGTCGATCCCAGCAGTTGCAATTCTAACATTAGTGCAACATTCACCAGGCAAAAGCCACACCATGAGACTGGTGGAGTAAGCTGCCGACAGGGTAAGGCCAGGTCAATTTGACTGAAACTAAGATACTGAAATGGATTGTCACTCCTCGGTCAGTTGTGCCGAGATGGATGAATTCCTGGGAGCATGACTCTAATCTTTAAAAATGGCTGCCTGGGATGTCAGGTTTCAGTCCAGAGAGGGCAGGCTTCAGGGAAGATGACCCTGGAGGAACTGAGGAGGTTGCTGGGTGTGATGCCTACCTCGGGCATGCAACACTGAGTCTGAAGTTTAGAAATAAAAAATAAAACATGAAAATTCCTTCAGCCTTTGCCCTCACTCTCACATACTCTTGGTGCTCCATCTATTCTGACCCACATACTTCATGCCAAGCTATGCCCTCTCAAGCAACACTGTGGTCTCTCATGCCTCCATACCAAGTTATGCCTCTCAATCCACCCTTATGCCAACTTAGGATAAACTCAGGCTGACCAATGTTCGTCCATCACCTGTAGTCTTAAGTCTATCACACCAACTCACCTATTATCCACAACGGTCAGATCTCAGGACATGCAGAGATGAGATTAAATGAAGTTCGAAGTGCAGGCTTCTAAACATTAGAAAAAAAACACTAATTCATAAAACCTGTTTTCTACATTTACATTATTTCAACTAAATAAGGCCTTATGACAACAACCATTTCATTCAAGTGTACAATTTCTTTAATAAAGGCTTCAACAAGTCGATAACCACTTGTAGTTGAGTTTGAATTGGCTGGCACACTACTTTGAGAATGGATGTTTATGAAATCAAATATGAAGTAATAATCCACTAATGGAAACTTTTGGGCATACACCAACAAATTGAGAGAAATACTAAAGAATAGAGTTGGTTAGCTCAGATGACTGGACATCTGGTATGCAATGTCGAGTGAAGCCAGAATTCGAGGTTCATTCCCACACTGGCTAAAATCACTATGAAAGCGCCACCTTCTCAACCTCCCACCTCACATGAGGCGTAGTGACCCTCAGAATAAACTCACCACCACCAACTCTAATGGGAGAGCAACCCTATGGTCCTCTGGGACTATGGTGACTTTACTAATAAAGAATCTTTTTTTAAATATGGGAGACTTGCTTTTAAAGATTTAAAGTGTAGGATTTTTAAACAGTTTGACAGCTCCCTTTGATAGTTGCTTTGAACAATTTTGTCAGTTGATTTTGACAGGTCAGTTGATAGGTCCAATCAGCTTCAGATTAATGTTTTGGGGAAGTCTTATGCACATTTCTACCTAGTTTTAAGTATTCCAAAGGACACCTCATCCTCATCAAAGGTGTCTTGGGAACAGATCCATAGGGTTACCTAACTTTGCCAAAAGGGTGCCCTGGTTATCCAAAGTTTGAATCTTTTCTGGTGTACTCTGCACACATCAGGCTTCACAGTTCATGCCGAGCAAAATTCCATGTTGAATCTTGACCTGACTCCGTTGCTACTTTTGTGAGAATGGAAAGTGTCATGGTGAGATTTGACATGATAGAGAGACTCTCTGCTGTGATAAAAATTTAGGCCACAGCATGATGAAATATCCACAAGATACTGAATCCTTCCTTCCTTGTTTGTTTGTTTTCTCTCTTGTTGTAATTTATTATTCAGCAGTAGCATTAGAATCATAAAATATTGAATCCAGTCTAGAAATTTCCCTTGTAATGAGTTGTATTTTCATTTGGCAGCTAATTTATCTCTGTCATAAATTATTAATAGAACAGTATTTCAACTCTTCCAATGAGAGACATCACTCCTCACTGAATTAAATAAGTATTGTGCTATCAATAGTACCAGTAATTCACTCTCAAATGTAGCAAAAAGAAGCCTGTTAATTAGAATAACAAAAGTCTCAGAGCAATCACCATCAATATTAGGAGACTGACCTTTGTCTTCAACGGATCTTGTAATAAATAAAAGATAGATTAGCACATTAAGAGACCTAGACCAATTAAACAGACAGGTCGGAAATGACATGGAGTTTAATGTAGATTAATGTAAGGTTTTCAATGTTATTTGGCAAGCATCAAAATCACAAACATTCATTAGCAAGAATGACAAAGGAAAATAATTTAGGTAAAGTTATTAAGCTTTTCGTTGAAAGATTAAGATAATGTCAAATTACTGTCAACAAATCTCTTCCTATGATACACTTTCAGGATGTTTTAACAAATCGCAGCAACCATGTATAAATCAATGAGACCATTTGTAGAAAGATCTAAAATTTCCTCATGCCATTTCATGCAGTTTTCAACAG
This sequence comes from Chiloscyllium plagiosum, assembly GCF_004010195.1. Lineage (NCBI taxonomy): Eukaryota > Metazoa > Chordata > Chondrichthyes > Orectolobiformes > Hemiscylliidae > Chiloscyllium > Chiloscyllium plagiosum. The sequence continues at coordinate 16,436,172 of NC_057732.1, read as the reverse complement.
AACATGAATAAATAATCCAAAAAATGGTGAAAAACTAATTCTGGAATTCAGAACACGGTGGCTCAGTGGTTAGCACTGTTGCTTCACAGCACCTGGGACCCGGGTTCAATTCCCGCCTCGGGCAACTGTCTGTATGGAGTTTGCAATTCTCCCCGTGTCTGCGTGGGTTTCCTCCGGGTGCTCCGGTTTCCTCCCACAGTCCAAAGATGTGCAGGTTAGGTGAATTGGCCATGTTAAATTATCTGTAGTGTTAGGTGGATTAGTCAGGGGTAAATGTGGGGAGTGGGTCTGGGTGGTTTGCTCTTCGGAGGGTCAGTGTGGACTTGTTGGGCTGAAGGGCCTGTTTCCACACTGTAGGGAATCTAATCTAATCTAAAATCTCAGATAGAATTCTTTGAATTTTGTGTCTTTTTTTTTCAAGCTGATTTTTTATGAATTAATCCTATTAAATTGATAATTGCCAAATTTCCCTTCCTATTCCCGAGTTGGCATTGTCAACATTTCCTTCTCATAAACATGTATTCTCCTTTTCATTATCACCACTGTTTATCCCACTCTTCAGAAGCCCACTGATAATCCTTGATGATGATATTGGGGGCATGTAGGCAATTGATGTAAAGACCACAAATGGATCAGCACAATATTATTGATGACATAGCAGGCTCAAAAGGCAAATGATTTTCTCCAGTTCCTATTTCATATGTTCTTATGACTGCTTATACCCTTGCAATCTGCCACCTCTTCTCTAAACTGTTTCCGTTGTATATGGTAATTTTATGGTACATTTTAGATCCATCTAATCTTACAGTCTTTGACTGAAGAAAAAACAGTCCAGCCTGAAGTCCAATTGAGACAGACTGTTACTTTGCTTCCTGATAGATCTAATTACAAAGACTGAGTAGTCAATGCAACTTGTACCAATGGCTATCATGCAGGAAATTGCATCTTTTTATGTACGACAAAATGTCTCTGCTAATTAAGTGTCCTGAGTGGGATTGGGTGGGATGTGGGTGCCTCTTCGGTGGGCCAGTATTTGTTTCCCATCCCTAATTGCTCTTGGGAAAGTGAAAGTGAGCTGCCTTCTTGAACTGCTGTAGTCCATATGCCATTTGGGAGGGATTTTTTCGCTACCTGTTATCCTCGTGCCACTGTGAGTTAAGCTTTATTCTGGGTATAGAAGTTAATATTCCAACAGGATCTGGGGTGGACAGTACTACACACAGCATTCCCATGTCACCATAATTAAATTCACTGGGTACAAGGCTACATGTAGTTTTTGTAGTCTGCGGGAAACCAATTTTCCACATTAATGTTGAATGTTTCATTTGCAGCTGCTCTTAAGTGTTTGGTCACCCTTCAGCCCTATGCTCCTGAGCTGTGGGTGCTAGGGCTAGGCAGATCAGACGGCCTTGTCATAGGCCTGCTCTTGGGCTTCGCCAAAGTGGCCATTAATATATCCAGGCAGTGGACTATGGTGGGTTGTCGTACAAGACTGTCCCTCTTCATGGTTTTGTCTGTGCTCAGGTGTCCATGGAGAGGAAGCATGTTTTGCCCACCGATACAATCGGTGCCGTTAGATGGGCACTGCAGGGACTGGGGCCATGACCAGGAGCTGTTTAATCCCAACTAATCCCAATTAAAGTTTATTTTAAGAGTGGAAAGGAGGATTGGAGTGGTAGTGTCTATCTCTGAGCCAGGAGGCTCAGAGATAGACTCTACCTGCAAGTGTAATGACATCTCTGAACAGGTTAATTAGAAAATATCTTGAAAGGGAGATTGGTGGCAGTACATTACTCCAATCACAAACTGCCATTAGTTGGGATTACAGCTTCTTACACTTTTATCTTTAATGTATTGTCTTCTGATCTATCTCTATTTTTCCCATAATTCTGTACCGGATTTGCTACAATCAGATTTGTCACAGACTGAAACACCTAAATCAAATCTGTAAATTGCATCTTCTATGACCTTAACTGTGAAGCATTATTCCTTTGTGACAGTCTATAAATTATAACACAGCTAACCATGATATCACACTACAATTTTTACCTTGCATTGTGTAGCCCCATCACAAGTGCCAATAGTTTGTTCTATTCTCATATCTCATCATTGTGCAGGTGCATCGCCAGAAATTACATAACCCATCCTTTCAACTCCCCTCAATTGCTTTTCAGTATTATCACGGTTTGTGGGACATTCACTCCTAGTGGCACCATTATTTCTCCATGTTAAACATTACACACTGAAAGCCTCTTACACCCCAGTTCCAGACCCTCATCTAGTCACTGTGTCTTATTAGCCATCCACTTAAGTGTCCCAATTTAAGGCCAAGCTGGGCATTGAGTCCATAACTTTTCCATCACAAAGATCATTACTTCCAATTCTGTTTTTCATTTTGTCACTTGCAGAACATATTCCTTAATTGTTTCCTTGGTGGCCTTTAACTTCAATCTTCTACCCACCACATACCTCTAATCATCCCAAAACCCTGATAACATCACATCCCTGAAGAAGGGCTTGTGCTCAAAATTTCGACTCTCCTGCTCCTCGGATGCTGCCTGATCTGCTGTGCTTTTCCAGCGCCACAGTTTTGACTCCAAAACCCTTATTGATTTTGTGATAGTAAACCTAAAAAACTAGGAAGTAGTGAGGACTGCAGATGCTGGAGAATCAGCGTCAATAAAGTCTGGTGTTGGAAAAAGCATAATAGGACTCATGAAGGGTCCTGACCAACCAAAATAATTAGAACACTCTATAAAAAAAACTGCTGCACACAAATTATAAGCTGGAATAAGATGACAGCATTTTAAAATTAATGTTGAGCTTTTTTAAAAGTGAATTAATAAAGTAACTGTGACAGAAAAGGTTGGGAGATGTAGAATATGGTGCCACAGTAGGTTATCGATTCAGATATCAATGAAAGTGTTCCCAAAACAGGTCACTATATCTGGGTAGTAATGGTATTCAGACACATTGAGAAAGGATGCGTAACTAGATTAAGACAATAAGATGGTCTCCATGGCTGGCAGATGAAGGACAGATTTACTGGAGAGGGGAAGCAAGGTAGGGAGGTTAAAGGAGGGAATTCCAGAATTGATGAAAACATGGTCTTAGCAGTTCTCTTGAATAATTTGTGTACTTAAAAATCATAATTTGTGAGACTTGTCTCTGAGGAACTGAGCATTCATCAGCTTCCAATATATCTAACAGAATGGAGGCAGCAAAACCACTGAAGAGGACTAAATTGGAGAGTTCTCAATAATGTAGCAGCACCAACACCCACACCCATTCCTTCCTTATTTGATATTAGTTTGCATCCAGTGCTCCCACATTGTTAAGGGACAGCAATATATTGTGAGAGACCAGCACCATTCAAAGCTAGCCTGCACCTCCTAAAGGGATAGTGCACTGTTCTGGAACTCATGCTGCAGTGGAAAAAGATATAATGATGAAACAATAGGGCGGAGAGTGGATACTCAGATTTTCTCTTGCACCAAAGGTGTGCAAAGTCTGCAGTACTTGATCCATTTGCTCTCTGCAGAGAGAATGAACAGTAATCTGCTATATTAGCATAGAAACTAGCAGTAAGCTCCTTTATTAAACAGTGGACATTAAACTACAAGATTTTGGATTTGAGAAGGGATTTGGATGCATAAATGTTACCTTCACAGTAACTGATAGTGCTGCCCTCGCACTGAATTTATGCTGCACTGTGACACAAACATATATGTATGGGTTAGGTGCAAGGACAGGCCATTCAGACTCTTAAGCTGATTGTGCTTTAAGGTAGGATCATGACTGATCTTGCTGTGGCATTAATGAACTTTTTTGACACTTGACTAACACATTTCAGTTACAATGTGCTTACTGAATCACAGATGTTTTGTTCGAGTTCAGCCAGCAATAATGCTCTGTGACCTGATGTGGTCTCCTGATAATGGCCTTTTTTTTCCACTCTATCCTTGTACAGCTTGCTATGCTTTCTGCACATATTCTCAGTCAAGCTGAAATCCAAAGGCCTCCATGCCTGTAAGAAACACGTTTATGCACAATCCTAAAGTCAGATTCAATACCTTCAACACCTGCCACATCATTCCCTGTAGATGTTAGCAACTTTAAAAGGAAACTCCAGAGACCAGCAAACAAATGTGATAATGGCCTGCGGGAATCAATCAGCAACTGACCTATAAGTAGCTAGTGATCCCCTCAAAAAGCACTACTGGGAAGTGCTATTTGCTATCAAACACATGTTCGACTATGCATGATTAAAAATAACAGCATTAGCTGAAGCACTGAGTTCCAGAGTTGCAGCACTATCACCAAACCAGTAATGCCACAAAATGCTACGTGTGCTAATGCACTCACCAACATGGCACCTCACGTAACTCACACCTAGAGAACATGGGTGCAGGTGAGCATTGAAGCTTGTATTCCCAGATGATGTTTCTGCTTCCCCATGCCTTTTGTACGCACTCCACGTATGAGAGTGGGGAAAGAGGTCAAGAGTTTGCTCACTTTCAGTTAATAGCACTTTGTAGTTTCTGAGAGCCCATTCATGTGATGGGGTGGACTAACGTGCAATATTTAATTGGCCAATCAATGAACTTGTTTTTAATTCTTGCATGGGATATTGGCATTCCTGGCAAGGATAGCAATTGTTGCCTATCCCCAATTGCCTCTCTGGGCTACTTAACAGGGCTGTTCGGAGTAAACCACATTGCTGTCAATCTGAACTCCCCTATGGGTCAGGCCAGGAAAGGATGACAACATTTCTTTCTTAAATGATTTTGGTGAGCCAGCTGGTTCTTGTGGCAATCAACAATGGTTACTTGGTCACCATTCGACTAGCTTTTAATTCCAGATTTTATAGAACTTGAATGTCATCATCTTCCATATTGTAATTTGAACCCAAGACCCCAGATCATTAGCCTGGGGATCTGAATTATCAGTCCAGTAACATTATCACTGTCACCACCTAAACAGCTTGCTACACGTTGACATAGAACTGTTCGGTTCACTGCAGAAAGAAGTTAAATTTATTTTGTAAGGTACAACTTTTTGTAAGGTGGTCTTGCATTGGATCATGCATTTCATCTTTCATTTTTTTTGTCATGGTGCTGTTCGCCTTTTGAGTTGGGCTGTAAGATTGCAGCAAATGTTTTCATGGCTTCAATCTGCCTTTATTGCTTGCATTCAGCAGGCTTGCCTGTCTCCAGGAAACAATCTGTGCCACTAATACAGAGCAGAGCTTGCCTCCAGCACAGTTAGGACATATACACATCATGATAGTGTTGTATGAACGATGCAGATGCAGCATGGGATCAGCACCAAGAAATGTTGGAGTTTCAGCTTTCCCAAAGTACTTTACAGCCAATGAACAACATTTTAAGTGCAGACACATATAACTTGATGCTTGTAATATGAACCAATATTGTCTTAAGATTATCATGCAGACTACATTGAAGCTATGAGGGTTTTTGCTGAAATTTAAAATATGTTTAATTGTGATGGAAATGAAGGTTGTAAGACAAATCAATTAGATTAGATTGCATTACAGTGTGGAAACAGGCCCTTCGGCCCAACAAGTCCACACCGACCCGCAACCCACCAATACCCCTACATTTACCCCTTACCTAACACTACGGGCAATTTAGCATGGTCAATGGAAAGGCAATAGGCAACATCATAGCAGTATTTAGAGTGGCAGTTATTTTAAACAGTAATTTGTGTGGTTGATAATAGTTCAATTATTACCATATGAGGATTTGTTAACAGATGATGTATATGATCTGAAGAAGGGTCACTGGACCCGAAATGTTAACTTCCTTTCTCTTCACAGATGCTGTCGGAGCTGCTGAGTATTTCCAGCAATTTCTAATTTTATATCTCTTCAAGTTAGATTCAAAGAATAACTCTCAAATCGCATTATTTCTAGTCAGTAGTTGGTCACTGGGGGACTTCAGGTGGAGGTTTCAAATTGTAGCTGCATATCCAGGAGATCTGGCATCAGTCATGAACTGCCATGCCAAATAGATAAGCAAGAGGATTGCCTGAAATTAGCCCATTTGCTTTCATGGCAAACAACTGATATGCTGGGAATGTCAGTTGTATTCCAGATGGGAGTGCACTGTTTGCAAAGAGGTTGGCCTGCAAGGATGGTATAACCAGGGTCTGTGACCAATCTAGAAGCATGGTAATGGATTGTCATAGCGGAGTGCGATAGGGCATGGTGAGCGATAGCAGCCACAGCTCACAGTTAAATATGGAACCAGCAGGAATAGATTTCTTACATATCTTTATTGCTGACAGCTTCATGCTGCCATTTTGTCTGAGAAAACTACTTGTAGCTTGCATGATGGGGAGGCAGTGACCTAGTAGTAATGTCTTGGGATGGTAATCCAGAGGCCCAGGTGAATGCTCTGAGTTTGAATCCTACCATGGCAGAAGGAGAAATTTGAACTCAATGGAAAAAGAAAGCCGCCCTAATGGCAACTAGGTAATCATTATCAATTGGCATAAAAACTCATCTGGTTCACTAACATCCTCTAGAGAGGGAAATCCATCATCCTTACCTGGTGTGGTCTACATGTGACTTCACACCTGCGGCAGTATGATAGAATCTTAACTGCCTTCTGCAATTGTTCTACCAAGACACTCCAATCAAGAGGGAATTAAGGATGTCCAATAAATTCTGGCACAGCCAGTGATGCCCACATCTCATGAATGAATAACAAAAAGATTAAATTCTGCAGATAGTTACAATCCAGAATCTGAAAGGGACCTGAGATGAGCATTGGACCATGTATTTATATATAACATTTGGATGAGGTCATTGCCAATGACATGGAATGAGCATGGGCATATTTCATGTCCCATCAGACTCTTCAATGCCCCGTTTTACCTGGTTCAGTTTGTAGTCTCACTGATTCTATTGTATGTTTTAAATATCTCGCAAACAAAGAGAGCTTTGTGCTTTATCATGGTGAGGATGCATCTATGCAAATATAAATTTTATTTACATTGACTTGTGCACCGATTAACAGTAAATTTTATGGAATGGTAAATACTACTGTGGAGTCTTAACTGCTAACTTTTTGTCATCAAAGTTGAATTGGTAAGAAGTTTTGTTTCTTCGCTGCACTTATTTTTTCTGGCTGGAACTATTCTGAGTTTTTCACTTTTCAGAAATAAGTCATAAGAGAAACATCAATTAACTTTTAACATTTTCTCAGTGTGTCTGTGCAGTTCCTTTGTAAATTTTGAAGTCGGATTGTTCATAACTAAAAATGTGTTTTTCAGTTTGTGCCTTTCCGGGACTACGTTGACAGAACTGGAAATCATGTGCTGAGCATGGCTCGACTTGCAAAGGATGTCTTAGCTGAGATTCCGGAACAATTTCTCTCTTATATGAAATCAAGAGGAATTAAGCCTTCTCCTGCTCCACCCCCATACACTCCCCCAGGTTATCCTTTGCAGACACAGCTTTAACAGAGGCTGATTCCAACATTCCCAGTTGTCACTGTTGACCTGAACCATTTTGAGTGGCAGATTCCACTTTTTTTTTAAATCAGGTTGCTCTACAAAGACTTATGGATGTTGTCAGCTCACCACTCAGAAAGCATCCAAGAGTTTCTGCTGGGCTTCAGATTGCATGCTGTCAACAGTACTGTCATCAGGCAAAGACTAGAGAGAGGGTGCATAAAGAAAATAATTGATTTCTTCAAGGCGGAGAGAAGATCCTTGCGCCTCATAGCTCAATCATCTCCTTTGAAACAATGGGAATTGTGGACTTTGCTGAAGAAGCAGATGCTTTTTCAAAATTGTTCTGACAGGGCAATGATAAAAGTTTGTTTGAAAATTAATGGAAATTGAAGTCCCAGCTTGTTGTAAATAACTGATAATGGCAGTTCTTATTCTTTGAATGTTTACATGTTGACTCTTTTTACAATTGAATCATTTTTCTAAACATATACTTCCTGTAAACACAGTTTTAAATATTGTTACAATGGTGGTTTGCTAGGTGTTACACCTCTATTTACTAATGATTAACTCAGATGGAGGGTCCCCGTTCTAGTGCATTAGTGATCCTCAAACAATCGGCCACATGATCTGGTCAGTAGTTAGTTAGCCTGACTGCTTCCTAGTGATTACTACCTGAAATTGCACCTCAAAAATGACAGCCTCCCAACCAACTCTCAATTGGCCAGCCCTTTTATTGTTTCAATTTATGTGACAGCAAAAATGCTTTACTATGAAAATAAAGCCTTGGGAGAATGGAGAAAAACTGAGGAGTAATTGGAAAATAGCAAAAATATTGACAATGCAGGCATTGCAGTCTAATCCATAACATTTTTGGGAGCAAGAAACTGTTTGATTGAGGAAGACTGGATAGGTTTGAGGACCACTATACACACCATGCCAATAGTGTGCAAGCCTGAGCGCGTCAGGTAAATGTGCCAGAAAAGTAACTGCACAGGTATATGTTCTTGTGCTCATTTATTAAGTTCTCCATTATTTTGTATATGCTTGTTCAGATCTTACAGCACGTGCCCTAGCTGCATGGACACTTTTTTGGAAGAGAAATGCACTTTTGTGAGTAGTGTGCTAGATTAAATTCAGTAACAATATGGCCTTAAATTCTCAGTAAATACTTACAATGACTTTTTTGCATTTTGCCTTTGGATATTGAAAAATGTGACATGTTTTGGAACATTTTTTGTGCCAATACCGTAGTTGCTTTTTAATTTTTCCACAGGAGTAGAAACTTGTTGCTTAGTTTATTTACTATTTTGCATTTTATGGAAATTTTGAACATTATAGTTTCAATAACAAACAACTTACAACTTCTGGATTTGCAGGGCAATGTCAGAATATGTGACAAAACTTGTTCTGTAGCTGTAAATCACTTAACTGGAAAAATTGTTTTTTAATGGATTACCTACATTCCTTCATATATAAGTACATCAGAATGCAGCCAAACATAAAATTTACACTTTTCGTACCAAAAAATTCAAATTACTTTGAAAAATAATAGAAATGAGAAAAGATAAAAATTGTGTTCATGAAATGATTAAATGATTGTTGGATTTTGTATTCCTTACACAGTCACTAAATTACATTTGTGCCACTTGTACTGGGCCAAATCCCTTTTTGTAATCTTAAAAGAAATTGTAATTTTTTAAAAAAACTAGATTTAGCTCTGATTTAAACCTTTTATGCTCAATGTCACTGGGAAAGATGGGACCAAGTATGCTTCACTACTTAGAGCATTCATGAAAATTCAATTATTTTGTGACACTTTTCATGTTGCTGCAGATAACTGACAGCAGTAAAAGCGCAGCAGTGTCATCATCTCATTAGTCAGTATGTTTTGCCAACAAAAGAAAACAGTTATAGCAAGAAAAGTCTCAAATTTGATGTAACAAGAACCTAAATAAATCCTATGTTCTCATTACTTCCCTTTGCCACACCCCCAAAAGAATGAAGGTAGTAAGTAGGGGCAAAACAAAACTTCTCATATTGCTGACATGTGTGAACTTAGCCCTCTAGAGATAAGATGCCCTGTCACCTTATTGCAGATGTACACTGCAATCCAATACAATATCCATTTAAACTCAATTACAACATTTCTATTTATTCATATCAAGCCAGCTCTGATACTAATGTGAAATTGAGTCCACTAATTTTGTTGAATTACATTACTAGGCTTTCTGTTGCTATAAATGTCCTTTTTAAAACCTTTGTTCTTCATATTTTGTTTATTGGTTATCAGTTATGATTTTAGGATCAATTCTGAAATTAACAATTATGTTTATCTTTGTTTCTAAAAATTACTATTTGAAAAGTTTTAAGAAGTAAGTGTCATTGACAGTGGCTAGTTTTTGTTAAAAAGGCATGTACCAATTCAAATCTTGTAATTACGTACAATTTGATTAGTATTGATAAATAGTGATTTTCAGAATCTATTGTGCTCTGAATGTTTAACACCAAATATATTGCTATATGCTTTGTATTCAATATCGTACAAACTGTTTTCATGAGATCTTATATTGTCTATCTACAGAAGTATTACATATTATTTTAACACTGAGTAAAAACGCAAAATTAGATATAACTGATACTTATTTTTTACATTATTTAGTGTAAACAGTTATTGGCACCAGTGAAGTTGTACATTGATTATCTTAATGAATGCTAAAACAATAATCATTACCTTTCTTTTATAGTTCGCACTCTAGGTATCATGTGACAAAGTATAATTAAACAGTATACTACTGTGTCATCTCAAAGATGTGAGGAATAACTGACGGTCTACATTCTTTATCTGACAAATAGTACAGATAACTGGATGATTGTTGAACAGTAAATATATATTTCAATGGTTGCCAAACTTTTGTGTTGCCAACATAACTTAAGAGTATTTAAAATACCAAATCACAATCTGTACAGGTTCCTATAACAGCACAGCTATCACATTGTGCTTTGGAATAACTCAAAATCAGCAATTACAACTCCAGAAATCTAGACTGGCTTTTCGTTGTTACCAAACAGAAAATTCTGGCCATATCCAACATTTTAGACAGCATCTGTGGAATGCAAACTGGTTGACTTTCAGACTTATCACTTGAACTAGTTTATGGAAAGACCATCAATATGAAATGATTTTTATCTTTTCACACCACAGGTGCTGCATATTTCTAGCATTTTCTGTTTTTATTTTTGATTTCCAGAATCTGCAATATTTACCCTTTGATTTGGGCATTGCCAGTTGTCATTTAAATAAGAAAAACTTAATTGATCTAGACTCGCTGAGAAATGTGCTTTCTCGTCATATCGAACTTTGTTTTTTCTTACAGAACTGAATTTTCATTCATGCCTAGAGTCCAACAAAAGAAACCGATCACGGAAATTGTCCACAGTAGCTCAGATCTTACATGTGCTATGGAATGTTACTAAGTAGAATATCTGAGCTAAGATGAAACAAAATAATAAAATCCTATAAGTGCCAGCATAAAATTAATGTATTTCATTTTTTAAAGCTTTGTGTTCTCTCATTTTTATTAACATATGTGTGATAATAAAACTTGCAGTTGTGAGACAAGTAAATGTTTCCTCTTTTCACCCAAGGATGTGCTGTGTTCTCCAGTTAGATACAGTACAAATTGCCTACTGCCAATTGTAACAAATAGCTTCCTTATACTGCTGTAATAATGTACCAAACTGCCCTTTCCTGATCCTGTTATAAATTCAGCTTTCAAACTACCACTAATGTAGTGACTATTGCCAGCATCTAAAATAGTCAGTTTAACTTTCAGCTTACAATGCCAGACAAGATATTAAGATAATAAATCAGAGATAACTTGATAGTCACAATTTATTTTACTAACCCCTCCATTCGTGATGTTGCAAATAGTTGATGATAATGTGCCAAAAGAATAAATCCATTTTCATTCACTTTGAAATAAACATTTTTCATTCATAATTCTTTCCATTAACAGACAGGCTTACCTTAGTACTGGGGAAAATAATGTTATATGAAATGTCTTATAGGTGATCTTTTTCTGACTTTCTCAAGATGCAAGGAAAAACAAAGAAAGCAAGTCACTCATATAGTAGTTGCACTCAAACAAGATATCCATCAATATATCAGTTACCTCCTGGCACAGCTGTGAGAGGAGAAAATTCTATCATGAGCTCAACTGTTGAAGCTGCTTTGTGTTTCAAACGCCTCTGTTCAGAAAATGCAAGCTAAATTATTCTGGATGCAGTATAAAACCTATTATAGCCAAATCGCAGAAGCGCATCTCACTGCGCCAATCTATGAATTTCTCCTGAAACTTAAAATCTTTAATATTGGTGTCTAAATTAATATTTTAATCTTGGTAAATAAATGCGTGAACAACTTGTTTTCACTAATGTTTTGTTGAAAAATTGTTACTTTGGCCAACAAGAGTCCAGATCAAATGTGGTTACAACTTTTTTTTTGGTAGTAAATTGTTTGTTCCTTTTTCCTCAGCTATTGAATGAAGTTTAACAAACTCTAGAAGCAGTGACATAACCATGTCATCAGTAACATCATCCTAAAGTTGGTGAAATGGTACCAAACAGTGCCTCTTAAAATCATTATCATTATATGTATATCATAAACCCTTTAGCTGGTCACCAGAAAATTATGCTTTCAAATATATTATTGCTTTCTCACACTAGCTTAAAGTGAAATGGAATATTTTTAAGCCTGTTCTAAATTTATTGTTTTGATCTAATCCCTGCACATTTAATTCATTTATGTTATGTTTCATTTCAGAGCGAAAATTATATTCTTTGTGAGATTAACTTTAAGATTTCTGAGAATCCAATTATCATTGTGATGAATCACACAGGGAACAGATAGTGTATTTCTAAAACTGCATATGTATAGGTTTAATTCTTTTTGGGCTTACAGTGCTCAACACATTAGTGTAAAATCCCTGTGTTCAATTCTACCATTTGTTAACAAGTTTAAAACTTAAAAAAAGGGATCTATTTTATTCAAATATGTTGAGCAGTACATGAACAGATGAAATTAAACTCTTAAAGTTTGAATGTTAATGGGAGTTAATGGTTACATTTTTTAACTGTCATATTTATTAAATTCATAAAAGCTGATTTATGGTCTGTTGTTTGTGTTTACTAATGATTTGTGTCCAGAGGTAAAATTGATAATGCTATAATTTTAAAGTGATAGTTATTTTAATTGCATCATTATCTTGGTTATCTAATCCTTCAAGTTTTTTCCACACACTGTTTAAGTAAATCCGTTCCAATGCAATCTCAAACCCATGCTTCTGACTTTAACTTTCTTTAGTTTATGGCACTTAAATATTTTAAGTGTCATAAACACATTGCTGAAATTTGAATGCCCATGTGTTCAGCCCTCAGCAGTAATTCCAGGGTTGACTAGAATACCAGTGAGAATATAGCACCTTTTAGTAACAGGAGAAACCCACTGACTCGGAAAATAGTTACATCTTTGGCTAAGTATGAATTGCGTTGATATTTTTGGAGGACTTCTCATTAAGTAGCTCAATGAGTTTTCTCACAACATCTTACCAAATTCAACTCATTAACTAAAAACCAAAGAACTGTGGATGCTGGAAATCAGACACAAAATCTGAGATTGCTGGAAAAACTCAGCAGGTCTGACAGCATCTGTGGAGAGAAAGAAGAGTTAATGTTTAGGGTCCGGTGACCCTTCTGCAAAACATTAATTCTGCCTTCTCTCCACAGATGCTGCCAAGCCTGTTGAGTTTTTCCAGCAATCTCAGATTTTGTTTCAACTCATTAACTGCCTACCCTGCTCCTGTGGCATCCATCACATCTGATTCTGGCCTGACCTTACCATGCACTGTTCCCAGAACAACTCCACACTCATCAGATATCCTAGAATTTTCTACCATCTTTGGCCCTACACTGTATTTAAAAGCCCATTGTTCAGCCAGACAAGCAATGGCAGAGTTGGGGAAGTCAGTAGCTGTCCAGAAGGTCCTGCTGGATGGGCTGCTACACTGGCTCCCCCCCCCCCCCCCCCCCCCAACCGAACCAGCAATGGAGGTTACAACACCAGGCTGTGCCAGCCTGTCGGTGTAAGTGCCTCAATCTTCTCTCTGATTCCTCGATCTCTGCTACTGTAACCATCACTTACTGTACCAAGGCTCATGCCTCCCTACCATTCTCATTATTGCCTGCACCATCTTTCTTCATTTATCACCCAACCTCTGACATCACAACCCCGCATGCTCTCTGTACTACCTCCTCATTTGCTCTGGACATCTCCCCACCTGCACCAAGAGTAAGAGCTGTACCTTCCACTATTTCAGTTCGGGGGGAGGTGATGGCCTAGTAGTTTATTGCTACACTATTAATCCAGAAACACAGCTAATGTTCTGGGGGCCTAGATTCAAATCCCACCATGGCAGATGGTGGAATTCACATTCAATAAATAATCTGGAATTAGAGTGTAATAACGACCATGAAGCCATTGTTGATTGTCAGGAAAAACCCATCTGGTTCACTAATGTCCTTTAGGGAAGGAAATTTGCCATTCTTACCTGGTCTGGCTTAGTCTGACTCCAGACCCACAGTAATGTCAATGACTCTTAACTAACCTGTGGGCCATTAGGGATGGGCAATAAATGCTGGTCTAGCCAGAGGCATCTTCATCCTGTAAGTGAATAAAAAAGTTCAGCAGGGAAACAGCCCTCACTATGACAGAAAGATTAGAGATGGCTGGTGATTTCCTTGACCTTTAGCACCTTCTCCTTCATGTGAAAAGAATCCTGACTCTAACCACCCAAGTGGCTTACTGACTATTTTCCAAGCCCTTGGACTGCTATCAGATGATGCTCTTGAATTTCTGTGCTAAGACCCCCCACCCCCCTGAGCAAAGGCTAACCCCCTTGACTTGACTGAAGCCTATTGACAAACTTCCTTTGTCTGTGGCTGTGCTAAACAGCAAGGGAAGAGAGATGTCATATGTGTCATATCTCTGGCTGAGGGGTAAAAAAAAAATACAAGTAAATGTGAGGCAGGGATGCTGTGTGCATTCAAGTAGGCTTGGTATGAGTGAGCACTATGACAGCAGATGCAGCTTCTCCAGGACATGAGCTGGGTGTGTGTCCTGGAGTGTAAAAACAATGACTGCAGATGCTGGAAACCAGATTCTGGATTAGTGGTGCTGGAAGAGCACAGCAGTTCAGGCAGCATCCAAGGAGCAGCGAAATGAAGTGCACAGTGTCCTTGCAGCAGCATTACAATGACATTTGCTTGCGTGGTCCATGGTGCAGTATTGAAGTGCACAAACATCCTGTAAGTGAATCGGAGACTTGCCATGAGGGTTCTTAGAGGCTAGCTAAGATTGAATGCCAATGTCCATGGATGTGGGGTGCACGTAGCCAGTGCCTATGGATACTGATACCTAAGATCCAATGTGGAGCCCTTTCAGAGCAAGTGGTGAGCTGAAACTTGATTTCTATGTCAAATTTTCACAGCATTTAGCTCATTTTCTGAGTTCGCCAAGATAGAAAACAGAATATTGATGAGGTGAGCTGAGCCATCTTAAGGTTTTTAAAAAAGTAATAAAACTCAAAAATTGGCAACTTTTTGCTGCCTCGTTAGAAACACACTTTACTGCTTGTGAAAAGCATAAAAGATGGAGCAAGGTACTTCTGATGTAAAGATGGGTCTCAATGGAACTCTTGTCTAATTCTGCCACAAATCTCACCATTGCAAATATTGCTTAGACCCCTGTAAGATTTGGCCTGTTAAGGTTTATAGAGATATTTGCTATAATGATTCTGTCATGAGCATTGGAGTATTTCTACCATAAAATGAAAGTCCCTTTTTTATTGAACTGGGGTAGCAGAACATAAATGATATAAAAATAATTTAGTTGAGTAGGCTTATAATCAATCTCATATTGAAACACACAAGGAAACATTGTGCTTGTCTCATTAAGGATTACAAAACCAGGAAAGTTTGTAAACTTTATATATCACTGTGCAGGCCTCAACTGAAATATCCAATTCTGGGTGCCACACTTTGGGAAAGATGTCGAGGCCTTAGAATGCAAAGGGCATCCATCTACTAATGTGATACCAGGAAGCAGCAGAATCTCCACATTTTTTACACCTCTATGTCTGTCTCTGAGTTTTAATTTTTGCACTGCATTTTGATTGTATTGTGTGCATCATTTCAGTGCTAGGCCATCTTAGAGGAAGGAGGAAGAAACAATGGCGAATTATCCAGCTTTCTCCAAATTGTAGCCAATTTCCTATTAAGGCTCCATTAAATTGTTTTGACTAAAACCCAACCCGTTATGTATGATCATTATGCGTCCAGCATGTTTCTTATTGCTCCATGTTGATAAAATCATGTCTGTCCTATCCTTCCTCCTTATTTGAATTTCCATGTAGATGTTGCCATTGACAATGCTGTAGATATCAGCAATTCAGGTAAAGTATTTTAACAAGACTGTTCATCTCAACTTGCCACATAAAAAAACCTGCAGTGCTAGAAGTGGGATAGGCGCCTGCCAATATAGTCAGGAGTGTTTATTCCCTAGATTATCCACAAGCAGCTATTTCTCTTAGTGGCTTTCCCAAAGCTGAGCTCTTAGTGTAACTGAGACATCCTTTTGCGACTTAATGCATCCATTTATAAAATAAGGATGCCTTCTGACTCACTACGCATAACCTCAAGAGACAGATTGTACATTAAGACTGGCCTCTGGAAATCCTTAAATTTTAATTAAGAAACAGTCAAAACAAATTAAAGATGCTTTCTCATGAACACTCACGACACTTCCACTTCAAGTGCAATCCAGAACTCTGGAAAATAAAACATGATTCCACATCTTTCAGTTTAAATTGAAGTCAAATACTTAGCTAAATAGCAGTATACATTGAGCTAATTTTCCCAGCCACTGAATGACGTGTTTAGATTCTTAATATCTATATTCTTACTGTTGAAAAACAGTCCAATTTTCCACTTAAGGTAATAACAGCAAGCTGAGAATCTCACTAGTGAATGATGAGAAGCCTGTTTGCATGACCTTACAACTCATTAGTACTTCATGTCACCTCATTCATCTACAATTTCCAATTCTCCCATGTAGTTGTGAGAAATTTGATGGTGACAATCCTTGACATGAAAGTCAGAGAGAGTACCTGGTAACTCCAGCTTGCTACTTGTTACTCAGGATTTTCATCTTGAACAACATTCCCCAATATCATTGGGCATCAGTTACTCATTCACAGAGACAGGCGGCAGGCATCAGACAAGCCCCAGATTCATTTGCGGCACATTTTAGACTAATGAAGAATACAGCTCTCTATTTCAGTATTGCACTTTTGATTGCGCTAACATCTCATTGCAAACCCATTTTGTGCACACGATCAGACCCCTATCTCAAATATTGGACCAGGGTGAATCTCAGGGCTCCTCACTTGCTCTCTTCATGCCTACCTAAATGCTCACAGCATCTCAGGCTTGCCTTTTTGTGCTTTGCTGCCTCATTCAGAATGTAAAGGTTCATTGTAGTTTGGCCTTGCTGTTCAATGCAGATACAACATCAGGCAGCTGATCATGATTGTCAGCAGTGATCAGTCAAAAGGCTGGACTTGTTGCTGTGCATAATTCTGTTACATCAACCTTACACTAACAGTATGTGCACACAGTTTTTGTAGCATACACACTGCACATACTTCAGCCAAATGGCCATGTCTGAAAGTCGAATGACATTGAAGATCATGGACTCCACACTGTGAAGGCTCTTTCAGTTGTGACGTCTTCATGTGGAGGCTATACAGTGGATTAGGCTGCGCTGTTACTGTGACATTAGTGTTGACTGTACATATCGCTAAGGACTTATCCTGTTTGTGATATTCCACCACATACGTTCATTAGATTCATGACCAATGAATCCAGGCACAGCAGGGATCATTGTCACCGTGACCACAGTGCAACGAAGGCACAGAGAAACTAAGGACCACCAAATACACCAGCAGCAAGTTACAGCGACTGTTGAAAAGTCTCCACATGAACACATCAGGGCTGAATGGCCCCTCAGGGTGTGGAGATGGTCCAGAGTCTATGATCCTTGATGCCATTTCATCCACAAGAGTGAAATGTAGTGTTAGCACACACTGAGGATGTCTGGGATACATCACATAAGTATGTCAACTATTGGAGCAGAATTTGTGCCCTGAAGGAGTGGGTGGTCATCCTAACCTAGTGACAGCTAAATTAATTTTTATGTAACAGGATCCATGATATCAGTGATGCAGCATGGGTGCTAGGTTTTGTCAACATAACCCTTGATGCTCTTACAGATCAAAAATCTGTCTATCTCAGACTTAATGCACTAAATGACCTAACTTGACAACCCTCTGGGTTAATGAATTCAACAGATTCACAGCTGTCAGAAGTAAAGTGGGGCAGCACATTGGCACAGTGGTTAGCACTGCTGCCTCATAGTGCCAGGGACCTGGGTTCAATTCCAGCCTCGGGTGAGTGTCTGTGTGGAGTTTGCACATTCTCCTTGTGTCTGCGTGGGTTTCCTCCTGGTGGTTTGGTTTCCTCCCAAAGGATGTGCAGATTATGTAAACTGGCTATGCTAAATTGTCCATAGTATTCAGGGATGTGTAGGTTAGGTGCATTAGTCAGGGGTAAATGTGGAGTAATAGGTCTGGATGGGATACTCTTTGGAGGGTTGGTATGGACCTGTTGGGCCGAAGGGCCTGTTTACCCACTGTAGGGATACTATGAAAAAAAGGAATTATTTGTCATTTCTGTCTTAAAATGTGCAACCCCTTATTCTGAGATTAGGCCCTCTGGTCTTAGACTTTCCCACAAAAGAAACAACTTTTTCATATCCATCCTGTCCAGTCCCCTAATAATTTTGTACATCCGAATAAGATCGCCTCACATTCTTCTAAATTTCATCAAGTATGGGTCCAACCTACTCAATCTCTCCTTATTAGACAGTCCCTTCTTACTACGTATCAGCTGAGTGAACTTTCTTTGGACTGCCTCAGTGACAGTACATCTCTCCTGAAGTAAGGGGCCAAACTCATTTACTGTATTCCATCTGTGGTCTGACTAGCATGTTGTATAGTGTTAGCAAAGCCTCCCTACTTTTATATTTCATTTCCTTTCAACTAAAGGCCAACATCACATTTGCCATTCCTATTACCCACAGAACTTGAATGTTAACTTTTTGCAATTCATCCATGAGGATGAGATCAATTGCTGCTTGCAGGAACTAGCTCTTCACCAAACACACACAGTGGGGGAGAAATCAAAAAAGAATGTTTCTGAGGCCACATAAGTGCATGATCCTTCTCGCAAATAAAGGCTCATGTTTGCAAATGGCAAGTGTTAGAGAAACTCAACTGGTCTGGCAGCATCTTAAGAGGAAAACAGAATTAACGTTTTGAGTTATTTCTGATGAAGGTCTCTAGACTCAAAATGGTAACTTTGTTTTTCTCTCCACCTTCTGATTTATTTCAGATCTCCGTACCCTAGTTTCTTTGTTTTATATTTGAAAACGTTTTGCTATTTTACAACTTCACTTATCTGATCAACTGTCATTCTAACTGCAGCTACAAGAATTAAGCTGTAAAATCCTGTCTAAGGGAGTGCTATTCCTTCCCTAATGCCCATTGTACATGATATTTTGTCATTATTTAAGATGGGAGCATCACTTGTTCAAAAGTCTTCAAGAAGTTGAAAGCATTAAATTTTATTGAACAGCAAAGAAGAACACAGCTGCATTTGCTTCGAGGAAAACCAAGGCTGCTTGCTTTGTGAACAACAACAAATGCACAGTTAATGAATGATCACTTCACTCAACTCCCAATTATTAGAATCTAACGTCAATTCAGTCTTATCTGACTTATGGCACCCAATGTTGCAACAGTCTATCAAACTGAAGGTGACATTCCTCCTTCACAACTCATCGTCCTCCTCGAAAGACTGCTTCTCTGCTCCCAGCTCTTCAGCATCCATCAAGTCTGATTTTTCTTCGATGGTTTTGTAGAACACACCATGTAAGGATTATGTGGCTACTGCAAAGCCTTTCCAGACTGATCCAGTATCCCAATCTCATCTTCAGGAGGATATTTGTCTGAGCCATGAAGGTCCTGCTAATGAACTAGAATTAAATCAAAATAAAACTTACTAGTGATCATTCAATCATTAACCATATGTTTATAAAGAAGTCACTTGGTTAAATGTTGAATGGTCAACATTGTATCTGTGCTCAACCTCAGTCAGGAATTGTGTAATGCAGTCACCAGCAATGGTTGCAGAGGGTAGCTCTTGTCTCCCAGTAACCATGTTTGAGAGGCAGCTGGCCCATGAAACAAAGAAAGAACATGACAGCTGTCCAGGATACTTACATTATAGAAATGCCCAGGGTAGTGGGCACAGACATTTGGAATGTGGTGCCAATGTTCACAAATGCTTTGTCAATTGGTGGAATAGAACTCATTTCTCATAATATAGTTAGCTGTGTTGTGAAAAGGTAATCTCAACATATCCTGTAGTGCCCTGCACCTGGGTTAAGGGTTTTTGGAGGAGGTAGGAAAGTGGAGTTGAGGATTATTGGATCAGGTATAATCGTGTTGACTGGCAGAGCAGATTCAAGGCCTCACATCTGCTCCAACATCTGATGGTCTTATGACTTGTTGCACAGCTGAGCTTTAAATGTGGTGCCAGCAGTGGAAATCTGGCAGGTGCTGGCTGTGGTGAGTACTTTGTGACTGGTGAGTGCATGTGAGCTTGGGAACAGTGCCACAGAGGCATGGGGCATATATAACATAGTGAGCAGCAGGGAATTGGGTGAGGAAACTTACTAGGGATCACAGAGAGGAACCCTCCATGAAACATCTTGTAATTGAAACATAGCTGATTTTAGTGAAGCTCAATTCTCTGGTTACTTTTATATCTGTCACTGAAGACTACCTAAAATGTAATATAAGGGATAGAAAAAGAACCTGATTTAATTCTCATTTTGGAAACAGAAATAGCAAACTGCAACAATGAACTAGAATTAAATCAAAATAAAACTTACTAGTGATCATTCAATCTTTAACCATATCTTTACAAAGAAGTCGCTTGGTTAAAGCAGAAAGTGAGGTCTGCAGATGCTGGACATCAGTGCTGGAAATGTGTTGGGGCTTATGCCCGAAACGTCGATTCTCCTGTTCCCTGGATGCTGCCTGACCTGCTGCGCTTTTCCAGCAACACATTTCCAGCTTGGTTAAAGCACTAAAGCAAATTTTGTAGCCTTGTGTTTCAATCAAATTTCCTTTCAGCTGATACACACGATAATACTCCATAATTTAAGTAATTACAGACCCTCTGAATTAAAACTTACCAAGAATGCAGTGCCAGGACTGTTTGCAACCCACTTTCTGTCATCTGTGAGTCTCAGTAGGTGTACTAATCCATAAGTTTCTCAATGGTAATGAAGTAGCTATGTTACTGGACCAGAACTAATACAGAGGCCAGGGCTGATGATGTGGAGAATGAGAGTTCAGGTAGTTCCTGTTCAGGTAGTCTGAGAAGTTGGCTTGATGGTAAGAAGCTGGGGTAATAGTAGAAGGATGCTTGTTGGATTGGGGACATGTGACTAGTGGAGTACCTTAGGTGTCGGTGCTAGTCCCATTACTGTTTGTTGTCTATATCAATGATTTGGATGAGAATGTACAAGATATGATTAGTAAGTTTGCTGATCATACTAAAAGAGGACGTATCGTGGACAATGAGGAAGGTTATTGGAAATTACAGCAGGAAGTCGGCCAAGAAATGGCAAATGGAGTTTAATATAGATAAACACGAGGGCTTGCATTTTGGAGAGTCAAATCAAGTAGAAGTTTCATGGTGAATGATAGAGCCTTAAGGAGTGCAGTGGAACAGAGGGATCTTGGAGTTCTGGTTTAGAGTTCTCGGAGGGTGGAGTCAAAAGTAGACAGGGCAGTGAAGAAGGCTTTTGGCACACTAGCCTTCATCAGTCAGGGCACTGAGTAGAAAAGTTGAGAAGTTATGTTGCAGTTATACAGGACTTTGGCAAGTCTGCACCTGGAGTATTATGTTCAGTTTTGGTCACCCTATTATAGGATGGATGTTATTAAACTGGAAAGAGCGCAGAAGAAATTTACAAGGATGTTGCCTGGACTCAATGGTCTGAGTTATAGGTAGAGGTTGGATGAGCTAGGACTTTTTTCTTTAGAAAGTAGGTGACTGAGGGAGGATCTTATAGAAGTGGAAAAGATCATGAGAGGCATGGATAGGGTGAATGCACTCAGTCTTTTTTCCCAGGGCTGGGGAATCAAGGAATAGAGGGCATCAGTTTAAGGTTAGAGGGGAAAGAATGAAAGGGAATGGTGAGGAACAACGTTTTTTACACAGAGGGTGGTCCACATATGGAATAAGCAGAAGTGGTTGAGGCGGGTACATTAACAACATTTAAAAGGCATTTGGACAAATACATATATAGGAAAGGTTTAGAAGGATATGGGCCAAGTGCAGGGAAATGGCGTTAGTGTGGATGGACATTTTGGTCAGCACGGACCAGTTTGGGCCAAAGAACCTGTCTCTGTCCTGCAGGACTCTATCATTCTAAGTTATATATTCAACACTGTGATTTTTTAAATGTTTGAATGCTAAAGGAATGAAAGGAAATGTGTAAATTGGGACAGAATGTGAGGTTGAGGTGAAAGAGGAGTCTTTAACCATTGAATCAAAGCTAGCGTATAAAGTCTCACCATCTCAGCTGGATGGTGGCATGAGCCCTTTAGCAAAGAGTTCAATAATTATATTAACCATCCTGCAATACATGATACAACACTATTGTTATTACAAAGCAATGCATCACCACTGAAGATTAAATTATATTTAAATATAGACAAATATGGATTGTCTTATGGTCTTATGGTGATGCTCAATTGGAAGTTTGTTTCAAACTGTTAGGAATCACTCTCGAAGCTGACCCTGATTCGAATGGTCAGTAGGAGGGATAACATATTTTCCTTCTTTATTTGAGGATGGCACGGCAGTTCAGTAGTTAGCACTGCTGCCTCATGATACCAGGGACCCAGGTTCGATTCCACCCTGGGCAACTGTCTGTGCGGAGTTTGCATATTCTCCCTTTCTCTGCGTGGGTTTCTGCTGGTGCTCTGGTTTCTTCCTATAGTCCAAAGATGTGTAAGTTAGGTAGATTGGCCATGCTAAATTCTGGATTAGTGGTGCTGGAAGAGCACAGCAGTTCAGGCAGCATCCAAGGAGCTTCGAAATTGACGTTTCGGGCAAAAGCCCTTCATCAGGAATGACGGCAGTGAGCCTGAAGTGTGGAGAGATAAGCTAGAGGAGGGTGGGGGTGGGGAGAAAGTAACATAGAGTACA
>NC_057732.1:16320633-16410264 GCF_004010195.1 Chiloscyllium plagiosum | reverse complement strand
GCATGTCAGCAGAATGCAGGTGAGTGGCGCTGGTGGGGGCGGAAGTGGTGGTGACCACGGCAGTAGGGGTGGCGGAAGTCACTGAGCATGTGGCATCAGCGATGATGTGAAGGGCGGAAGTGATGTCATGTGTGATGCATGAAGAATTGTGAGGGGTTGAAGTGGCCATGATGGGGGCGAAAGTGACATCATCAATCAGCGTGGGGGTGGCAGCTGCATGGCTAATGGCATCAGAGTAAATTCCGAGGCCAGGGGAATCTTCTGGAATGTTTGAGGAGCGCTGGTTATGGAGGTGAGTAGATAAAAGTTTGTTGTACTTACAGTTTTTGATGTTTGAGATGGAATTGAAATACTGTTTGTTGAGAGTATGAATTCTCCTGAGGATGTAGTACATAGTGGGTCCTTTGCAATTCTGAGAGAGTGTGGCCCGCAGCCTATGATGTTCAAGGATATGCATGCTAGGTGGATTAGCCATCGGAAATTCGGGGTTATGGGTGGATGAGTCTGGGTGGAATGCTTTTTCAGTGTAGACCCCTTAGGTCAAATAGCCTGTTTTCATACTGTAGGGATTCTATAAATTCTTATAACATTCAGAACCTATTTATTAATTCTGGAGCTGATTCTTGGATTTATGTTTTATCCCCTGATATCAGTTTTTCACATTGTCACAAATTTGTTTCACCATGAGTATCACAACTTGGAGGGAGAAATAGATTCTTCACTTTGCAATCTGAAAACAGAAAGAATGCCATTAGGAATCACCAAAAATCATTCAACAACGAAGGCGCCTTTAATGTAGTAAAATGTCATAAGAATTTTCATAGGATGGTGATCAAATGACTTCAAATCACATTACGATATTTTAACACAGGCAATCAAAGGTTTGGTCAAAGGGATAGATTTTAATAAGGTCTCAAAGGAGGCGGAGAGTGATTTGAAAGTTTTTGGAAGGGGAATGTCATAACTTTCACCAGGACAGCTGAAGATTTGGCTCCAATTGGTGGGACAGTGGAAATTAGGGAAAAACAATATGTCAAGATACTTACTATGAATATAGGATTTAAGTACTTGTTTTCGAATATTGGTCATTACATTCTTACTGAGCAGGAGAATTGACGTTTCGGGCATGAGCCCTTCTTCAGGAATGAGGAAAGTGTGCCAAGCAGGCTAAGATAAAAGATAGAGAGGAAGGACTTGGGGGAGGGGCGTTGGAAATGCGATAGAACATAGAACATAGAACATAGAAGAATACAGCGCAGTACAGGCCCTTTGGCCCTCGATGTTGCGCCGATCCAAGCCCACCTAACCTATACTAACCCACTATCCTCCATATACCTATCCAATGCCCGCTTAAATGCCCATAAAGAGGGAGAGTACACCACTGCTACTGGCAGGGCATTCCATGAACTAACGACTCGCTGAGTGAAGAACCTACCCCTAACATCAGTCCTATATCTACCCCCCCTTAATTTAAAGCTATGCCCCCTTGTAATACCCGACTCCATACGCGGGAAAAGGTTCACACTGTCAACCCTATCTAACCCCCTAATCATCTTGTACACCTCAATCAAGTCACCCCTAAACCTTCTTTTCTCTAATGAAAACAGCCCCAAGTGCCTCAGTCTTTCCTCATACGATTTTCCTTCCATACCAGGCAACACCCTGGTAAACCTCCTCTGCACCCGTTCCAATGCCTCCACAGCCTTCCTATAGTATGGCGACCAAAACTGCACACAATATTCCAGATGCGGCCGCACCAGAGTCTTATACAACTGCATCATGACCTCAGGACTCCGGAACTCAATTCCTCTACCAATAAAAGCCAGTACGCCATATGCCTTCCTCACCGCACTATTTACCTGGGTGGCAACTTTCAGAGATCTGTGTACATGGACACCAAGATCCCTCTGCTCATCCACACTACCAAGTATCCGACCATTAGCCCAGTACCCCATCTAAAGGCATCGAGAGCATTGATACATACCACATGCTCCTTCTCCAAGGACACCCTGCTTTATCCTCAATCATAGAATAGCCTTTATCCTCAATCATAGAATAGAATCCCAACAGTGTGGCATGAGAGAATTGACCCATCAAACCCCACCAACCATCCAAAGAGCATCCCACCTGGAGCACTCCATCCTTGTACCACTGCATTTCCCATGGCTGATCCACCTATTCTGCACAATCCTGGACACTGTGGACAATTTCGCACAAATGACCCACCTAACCCACAAATATTTGAACTGTGCAAGGAAACCAGAGCACCTGGAGGGGGCCCACACAATCATAGGGGAATGTGCAAACTCCACACTGGCTGTTGACCAAGGCTGGACTCCACCTTTTATCTTAGCCCGTTTGGCACACTTTCCTCATTCCTGAAGAAGGGCTCATGCCCGAAACATCGATTCTCCTGCTGCTTGGATGCTGCCTGACTTGCTGCGCTTTTCCAGCAACACATTTTCAGCTCTGATCTCCAGCATCTGCAGTCCTCACTTTCTCCTTTACATTCTTACATAAGGAAAACACAAACCAAAACAATCAGATTTACTAAATGGCGCTCAAATAAATAAATTAACCATAAGGTTTCATTATTAGTAACTTCTACTTCAACACTGACTAAAACCAGTGCAAATTAGACATGAATTAATAGATCAATGACATTTCAAATAAAAAAGAGTTTTCACTTTAAATATGTCTTGCACAATTTCAAACACCCAAGCCTCCCTATAGACATGACGCCATGATACTTTGGAATCGTAGAATCGTAGAATCTCTCAATTTCCACATCAACCCTCAAGTTATAACTATATTCCATTCCATTTCCCACAAGATGATCATCACCCAAATGGCACACTTCTGTAAAACCTCTATAGCTAGGTTCACAACAGTTTGTTGACACAGATTCCCCAGAGTTTTCTTTGGTTGACCCATTTATGTCACTTGTCTCTGGCAAAACTGAGGCATATCATTGGAATTGTTCAATTCACAGTCTCAGTTCTGTGGAAGGGTCACTGGACCTGAAACATTAACTCTGCTTCTTCTCCACATTTGCTGCCAGAGCTTTTGAGCTTATTGAGCAATTTCTGTTTTTATTTCTGTACTATCACAGTCTTCAGCTTTCTGTTTGTTTTAATCCAATTATGTTCCTTTTAAATATGCTTTCTCTGTTCACTATCTGATGCAATCTCTTTGCTTCTGACCTCACTTTATGTATCATAACTTCCTTCCCTTTTATTGTTTCCCATTTACACTGCTTCCAGGTCACATGTATCAATACTCCTTATGATCCAAACAAATTACAATTGATGCCTTTACAATTGATGCAAGCTCTTAAAAGTTATCTTCAAATACTCTTTAAAACTGCTATAATGACATGCTCTTATAAACTCCTTATTATACTGCATCTGTCAAAGAAACTCATAGCATGAGAATGCAGGAAATTTTCTTCAATATTAAGTAAACTACAATTAGCTTTATATACAAATATATGAAATAGGATTAGAAACAGACCATTCAGCTGAATGAGACTGTTCAATCACTCAATACGTTTGTGGCTGATCTGCTTGAGTTTTGGGCTCCACGTTCCCATCTACCCTTTGATTCCTTGCCTAATAAAAATCCATGTATTTCTACGTCAAAAATATTTAATGACTGTCAGCAAGTTCCTAATTTGCACCACCCACTGAGAGAAAATCATTCTTATCTCTGCCTTAAAAAGGCATCTCTTATTTTAAATCAGTGCCCCCTTCTACTGGACTGACCAACAAGTGTTAACATCCTTTCCTGATCCACCTTGTCAAGACCATTCAGGATCTTATTCTCTTTAATTAGTCGCTCCTCCCTCTTCTAAACTCCAACATAGCCGAGGCGAAAGTGAGGACTGCAGATGCTGGAGATCAGGGTCAAGATTAGAGTGGTGCTGGAAAAGCACAGCAGGTCAGGCAGCATCCGAGGAGCTGGAAAATCAATGTTTCGGGCAAAAGTCCTCCTGATGAGAGGCTTTTTGTCCAAAATGCCGATTTTCCTGCTCCTCGGATGCTGCCTGACCTGCTGTGCTTTTCTAGCACCACTCTAATCTTGACTCCAACATAGTCTGTCCAACCTTTCCTCATAAAACAATCCACTTCTTCTAAGTTGAGTAAACCTCCCCTGAACAATCTTCAAAGAATTTACAATCATCCTTAAATAGAGACTAAAATTGCACAATGTAGTTGAAATGTTGTGTCAACAATGTCCTGTGTGAAACATAAAATTCTTCTTAAGTTCAATTCTTAGGGTGATAAAGGATAGCAACCCATTAGTCTTTTTGATTATGTGCTGTACATGCACACTAACATTTTTCAAATCAAGCATTAAATCACCTAACTACTTTTCCCCCTTGGGATTCAGCATTGTTATTTATGTAGTAGTCTACTTTCTCATTCTTCCTGCAAAAGTGAGGAATTCCATATTTTCCCACATTATAGTCCATCTGCCAGTTTTCTGCTCAACCTATCTATATCCATCTGTAACTTCCTTCTGTTTTCTTCACAACATACCTACCTGTATTTGTGTTATCTTTGAATTTGGCTATCATGCCTTTGCTCCCCTTGTCTGCTTATTGATGTAATGTAACATTAAGGGCCCAGAACAACATCATGGCAACCAGACAAGAGCCCCTTTAAGCATGCTCCATTTTCTGCCAATCTTCTATTGATGCAAATAAGTTACCTCTTATACCACTAGTGTTTTATGTCCTACAATAATCTTTCATGTGGCAACTTTTAAAAATCCAAAAACAGCATGTCCGCAAGCTCTGCTTTAACCACAGTATATGTTACCCTTTTAAATCATGGTTACACATAATTTCTTTTTTTAATTAACCCATGCTGACTCTTCCTGATTCCTTTTAGTTTTTCTAAGCCAGCAACTATGATCCATTTAATTATTCTAGCATCTTTCACCATAATAGACATCAAATTAATGGGACGATAGTTTCTGGTTTTCTGTCTCCTTCCTTTTTTTGAATAGAGGAGTTACAAAAGGAATTTTGGAAAATTGACACTAACACATCTACTGTTTCATTGGGTGTTGTTTTTAAAATCCTAGGATGAAGTCTACTGAATGATAGTGGGTACATGTATAGCTGAGGATCTGCCTTTATTATATGTTGATATTTATGTTAGCGCCTGTTACATATGAGACATCAGTCTTGTAGTACTGAAGACTTCACTAACTTTTATTAATGCACCTGGTATTTATGTATGAAGATGACACTTGCATGTCCAGTCAATAGCTAAGCAATTTGGATGCATTGTAGCATGCTTAAGTGTATCATTTCTGCAAGAGGACACAGCGCAGAAGCATGGAGTTTGAGGTCAATACAGCATTAGATCACATGCAATGATTACATCATCACTATGTCCCTTAAAAGTATACTGCACATATGCTAGGAGACATAACCCAACATTCAACTGGACCTATCAGACCACAGGTCCATCAGATTACTTAGTACCACTTCCATTGTGATTGTAATTTCACAGAATTCCTCTCTCCTTTTGTTTTCCTCATTTACAGTTATTACTGGAATTTTTTTGTATCCTCTACAGTGAAGATAGAAACAAAATAACTATGCATTTTATTTGCCATTTCCTTATTATCTGGCATTAATTTCCCAATCTCATTCCCTAGAGGACCATTCTTTACTTAAAAAATTTTTGAAATGAATTTAAAACTATGGTGCTTATGGGGCATCTCAACTACTTCTTCCTCTCATTAAACAATTGGTTTCCATTCTGATTATAATTATCTATTGATACATGTTGGTTACAACAATAAAATCTGTATATTTTTATGTTTTACCTGTATTCTTGAGGCTTTATATGCAAATTAAATTTCAACTTTTTAGCTAAATTATTTTGCAGTAAGTCATCAGCCACTAGTTAAAGTTTCCATTTCTTTTCAAATCTGCCTAACCTCTGCCTTTAATTCCCTTAGTCTTCCCAATGTTTTATGCTGTACACTGATGCATACTAATTATATCTAAATTAGGAGTGATTGACTGTTCTGTTGCACAAACATAAAAAATGAGTAAAGCAGAGGAGGAGCTTCGGATAACAATTACTTGAAGGTTTACTCTCTCACTCATCACTTCCTTGTCGCAAACAACTCAATATATAATTAGAATATTATATCTTTTGCTACCCTAGTATTTCTAGTTTCAACTTTAGATCATTATTTGCTTCAAGTTAATGTTGCCTAGCAACAGATAATTTATTTTATGTGATTAACTCAAATTAATTCCCCTTTAACACTGTACTAATTTACGAAACAATACTTGTCACTCCCTGTTTTCATAATAAGTGCCCTGCATTTTCCTAATGTACAACTGAAAGGAGAGATGTGACAGTAATAATAATGGAGAAAGAAACAGACTGCTATATTCCTAATTTCAATATGTCTGTCATCATGTGTCGGATTGAAAAATTGCTTAATGACTTCTGATCTGTCCATAGTGCAAAGAGCTAAGTGTGTAGCTCTCAACTCAACTCAACAATTTGTACACCTTTTGGAAGATGCAAGATTAGTATCTTTGATCCTTGATCTATGCATAGCCCTGACTTTTAGCCACTCAGTTATCCTTACTGTGGATCATTCATGTGTGATGCCTTGTAAGATCTACTAATAGCAAAGCAATTCCTCTTGTAGCAATGTAGAAATAGGCATAACTTCTTATTTTGAAATAATGTAAGTGCAAAGTAGTGTGTTGTGAAATCTTGCTTTTCACCTTCCATTTGTGCCAGGATCAGAGACAATTTGGAGCTAAAACAAGTTCTGCTGTCCAGTGAGCTCACTCCATCCTACGTGTGGGTCATTGCCACAGAGGCATGTTCAGGAGGATGTGGTGGCAGGGCAACCTCAATTACAGAGCAGGCAGTTGATCCAACTCTTTCCTCATTCCAATTGCAGGAGGTTGCCTAGTGGTTTCCAGTTGACCTCCAGTTACCTGCAGATGGTGGGGGCTACTCTGGTTGCCTGCAAGTGGACATCTCTGATAAGCTCATTGGTGAATAAATAATCAGTCACTCCAAATTAAATATAAATTCTCACAGCTTTTCCATAAATAATTAAACTGAATGGTCTGTATTTGTCTGATTTCTCTCTTCTTAAATAATGGAGTGACATTAGCAAATTTCAAAGCTAATGGAAGTATATGGCCACTTTGGCAGTTTCGTTATCTACATCGTTTCACAGCCTGATGTCAAATGAAGCTATCCCAAGTGACATTAAATCACCATTTTGAAATAATACATTAAATCCATTAAATTCCTCTCTTTGATTTATTTTTAATACCCTTAATGCTACCACAGGTATTTTAATCTAGTTTTCATCCATCTTAACTTTCTTTCGTTGCTCCTTAACCTGCATTCCATTGTCATTTATCTTATGCTTGTATAGTGACTAACTTTATTAATGTCATCAATAAATTTCAGAATATTGCTTATTATTTATAAGGAGTATGTGAAACATAGGAGTTCTAAATTACAGTAAGGTTGAGGAAAAGCAAACACATTAAGTCAAGTCTGAACTAAGAAGTTGGGCAGTACTATTAACGAAGTGAATTATTAAGCAATTATGAAACCATTAGAAACTATGTTTAACCATTTCAGATGGCATGGTTTGATTGTTCTTTAAATTGTATGGATCCTACAAAGATATACTGACTTCATAAGCAACTTGTAACCGAAACCTCAGACTCTTTAAGTATTAGTTTTAAGGGATATCGATGGTGAAAGCAAGGACATCATTTCTACACAATTTCAAAGGACAATGAAACATCAATTGCCTTGCTGTGGATCCAGTGTCACAAATAAACTAGACCAGGTAAGGATACAGACTTCCTGCCCTAAAGGGAAACAGATGTGTTTTTTTTTAAACAAAATCCTGTAGTTATTAGAATCACTAATGAAAGATCCATTAATCATGCTCAACTTTAGTGATACGAGAATTTTTTTCCAGGCTTAGTTAATTCCCTTGCTGCCATATGGAATTTGAGTTCTGCACAACATGAGTCCCAGCCTGTGGATGACAAGTCCAGTAACATTACCACTGTGAAACCATAACCAATAAATTTTAAAAATGTAGAACGTTTTGACAAACTGTTTTGACCTGAGAAATGTGTGGGTTATTTTAATTTTCCTGCAATACCAGCATAGTGGGACAGAGACCCATCCCTAAATCCCAAGAGGGTAGTTAAGAGACAT
The DNA here is from genome assembly GCF_004010195.1 of Chiloscyllium plagiosum. Taxonomy (NCBI): domain Eukaryota; kingdom Metazoa; phylum Chordata; class Chondrichthyes; order Orectolobiformes; family Hemiscylliidae; genus Chiloscyllium; species Chiloscyllium plagiosum. Next base: position 16,402,018 of record NC_057732.1, on the reverse strand, counting down.
ACGAATTGTTTTGGTTTTGGAGGCTAGGCAAGGTAAGGATGGCAAATTTCCTTCCCTAATGGGCAATAGTGACTGGCATAGGTTTTTATGACAATGGACAATGGTTATATATAGGCTAGCTTTTTATTCTAGAGTCTTATTGAACTCAATTTTCACTCTCAGCAATGGTAGGATTCAAATCCATGTCCCCAGAACATTAGTCAATGTTTCTGGATTACTAATCTAGTGATATTACTGCTATGCCACCACCTTGTCAGGTGCCCTAGACCAGGTAGCTACCAGAAACTAATACAAGGTAGCCGTTTTTAGTAGGTCTTTGAGAAAATTGGGCTACAAGAGGATACCTGCAGGACTGAAGCAATATCTCTGGCACCTAGTTTTGTCATGGAAAGGTGAAAACATCAAGATCATACAGCAAGACCCCAGTTCAAGATAGATTGCAAAATTCCTTGTACATTACCATCAGAGTACACCAACACCTCCTAGGCAAAATATAATTTGCTTTTACTTGGTATCTTTAGGATAGTAAAACATTCCAAAATGCTGCACAGGAAGATTAGCAAAGAAGTATGCTATTGAGCCATGTTAGGATATATGACAGGTGACCAAATGTTCCTGAAGAAGGGCTTATGTCCGAAACGTCGATTCTCCTGTTCCCTGGATGCTGCATGACCTGCTGCGCATTTCCAGCAACACATTTTCAGACCAAATGTTTGGTCAAGGAAAATGATTTTAAAGGAGCATCTTAAAGGGGTGGAGAGCAATGAAGTGGTTTAGGTAGGAATTCCAAAGCTGAGGTTCAAAGCAGCAAGGCTATCAATGGCAGAATGATTAAAACCAGGATGCACAAGATGACAGAATTGGAGCAGCATAAAGATCTCAAAGGCTTGTTGGGCTGGAGGCGTAGTGAGGCAATGCATGGATTTGATTTTTAAAAAACTGATGATTTTAAAATCAAAGCAGAAAAAGGCAGACTTGTTGGTCAGCAAGTATATAATTGTTGTTTGAATGAGACTTGGTGCAATTTAAAATACAAGCAGCAGAGTATTTTTTGAGTATACAGTCATGTAGGTTGGAAGGTGTCCATGAAAGCTGGGTAATAGTCAAATCGAGAGGTAACAAATGCATGGATAGTTCAGTAGATAGTGCCCTGAACTAGTGTTGGAGTCAGATTGCATTACAGAAGAAGAGGAAAAAGGTCAGAAAATCAACACTAGGTCCTCAACTATTTATGGTTTATATTAATGACCTGAATAAAGGAAAAAAAATTGTATTGTAACTATCTTTGCTACAGTAGATACAAAGATAGTTAGGAAAGCAGGTGGTCAGAGTACACAAAGACTTAAATTTATCTTCCACATTGGGAGGGCAGAATTGGATAATTCTTGGCTCTGCAAACATCACCTGGGAAAAGGTGTCTGAAGACTTTGGATTTTCATTCTGGTGGACTGGACTTTGTGGGAGTTATACAGGGAATCCTTAAGGAGTGCTGAGGCTGACAGTTGTGGAGGCAGACTCTTTAGAAGTCCTGCCTTGGTACACTAGTGCTTTGTTTCAACAATTATATATTTTTTTAAATCCTTCTACCCTTGAACCCTCATACACCTTACTAAACCCTCACTCTTCCCATGCCCCCAACTATGCTAATCCATATCATCTTGTGCTTACACTACCCATGGCCACTTACATCCTCTATACTAACCTATACATGACTTCCCCATATCCTTTTACAACCCCTATGCAAACATAATGGCAACTCATGTTAACCCATTCCCACATCCATCACCCCTTACCCTTACACCCACCGTACCAACCTACTTAGTATCTGCCATATGTATATTTCAGGAGAGATGCTAAGTTGAAATAAAATAATGTTCTAATTCTCAATTGTATAGTTTATTTGAAAACAAAATCATTCATATTCATTAACAAATGTAATATATTTAACTTCTTTCAATTAAGTAATCCATTTTAAATGCAAACATTTTATTCATGTCTTTACTCTTTCATAAAAACAACTACCATATTGTGCATTGCCTCACATCAAACACTTTATAACCAGTCAGATCTGTCAAGCAAATTGTGAACTGATAGGCACCCTGCTGTGATACATTGTTGTATAAATTGTGATTTTATTTTAAACTGCAGATATTTTAATGTAAAAGTTAGGTCATTTATATGCCTCAAGAACTTGGTAGTTCCATAGAGTTTATGAAAATTTTACACAATGATTTCTACACTTTCCAATCCCAATGACTACTTTATTACTTGTAAAGTGTTCCATGAACCTATGCAAAAAGGTACCCTACCTCTCTAAGTAATTGTAGACAATAGACTATAGGTGCAGGAGTAGGCCATTTGGCCCTTCGAGCAAGTGCAACCATTCATTATGATCATGACTGATCATCCACAATCTGTATCCTGTTCCTGCCTTATCCCCATAATCCTTGATTCCACTATCTTTAAAAGCTCTATCCAACTCTTTCTTGAAAGTATCCAGAGACTTGGCCCCCACTGCCTTCTGGGACAGAGCATTCCATACATCCACCACTCTCTGGGTGAAGGCGTTTCTCCTCAACTCTGTTCTAAATGGCCAACACCTTATTTTTAACTGTGTCCTCTGGTTCTGGACTCAACCATCAACTGAAACATGCTTCCTGCCACCAGAGTGTCCAATTGTAATAGTTTTACACATTTTCCTCAAAGATTTAAATCTTATGCATGGTTTTCTCGATCTCACAAAATGAAATTTTAACTCTTTGAAAGTACATGGCACTACTTCTGTTCAATCACAAATGTTCAAATTACAAATAGCCCTATTCATTCTGGAAAAAAGGGAAAAAAGGCCAGTTTCAGGGCAGGACTTTTGAAATCAGTCTCTGTCATTATTCTACCTCAGTCAATCACACTCTTCTCCATCAAAAGTTCAGGTCTATGTCTTAACTAATTCCCTAGATGTCAATAAATTTCCTTCAATTCCATGCATGCTCCTTTTTCTTTGTAATTTCTTGAGCAAAACCTTGTCAAAACCTTTTAAAAATCTATATAAAGAATTTCAAATTCCTTTTAAAGGTCTGGACAAAGAATTCTTACAGACATTTCCTCAGCTGTGCTGGTTAAACTCTGAAAACATTCAAGTTTATAAAATCATGAGGGCATGGATAATATAAATAGACAAAGTCTTTTCCCTGAGGTGGGGGAGTCCAGAACTCGAGGGCTTAGGTTTAGGCTGAGAGGGGAAAGATATAAAAGAGACCTAAAGGGCAACATTTTCATGCAGAGGGTGGTACGTGTATGGAATGAGCTGCCAGAGGAAGTGGTGGAGGCTAGTACAATAGCAACATTTAAAAGGCATCTGGATGGGTATATGAATAGGAAGGGTTTGGAGGGGATATGGGCTGGGTGCTGGAGGTGGGACTAGATTGGGTTGGATATCTGATTGACATGGAGTGAAAGGTCTGTTTCCGTGCTGTACATCTCTATAAATCTATAACTAGGTTCATTAGCCATGCTTGTTGTTTAGAAGTTTATGATGTGGAGGTGCTGGTTTTGGACTGGCATGGACAAAGTTAAAAATCACACAACACCAGTTTTTGTTGAGCAGGTTTATTTGGAAGTATAAGCTTTTGATGCTACCTGATGAAAGGAGCAGCCCTCCGAAAGCCTGTACTTCCAAATAAACCTGTTGGATTACAACCTGGTGTTGTGTGATTTTTAACTAAGAAATTTATGCTGATTCTTGATTTTATTAGTACATATTTATCCAAACACTGTCCCTAATAACAGAATTTAACAACATTAGTGATGTCATATTTCTTAATTTCTCCCCCCATTGCTTAAATGATGTTTGTTGCTCTTATAAAATTATCAATGGCTTGTTAACAACATTGTTATTGGTGACTTTTGGCTCAGCTCAGAACAATGTACACCTGCCTGCAATGCAAGAACAGCTCAGTTTAGAATTGAGCATCTTAAGGAAATGTATGACCATAATCTGATGTTGTAGGTAATAATGTTGCTGTGTAATGCAATTAAAAGTTCTTATTTTAAAATGTATTGATTTCACAAATATCGCTGCTTGGACATCATGAATCCGTTTCTGCTGGGGGAGAAATAACAAAAGAACCAGTAATACTGCAGCTATAACTGAGTTAATACTGATAGACCCATACCACAGTCCAACCGTGAAATGACTATTTGCAGTAGAAAATTTTAAGCTTCCTTTTTGCTTAGTCACAAAAATCAAGGAAGAAACACATGTCATCTGGGTTTATCCTTAACAGCCAGATAGTTAACAAGAGTCCAGATACAGTATATTCATATTAGGGTGATAGGAAAGGCTGGTAGGTAAAGACAATGCTGGGTGACTAAAGAAACTGAGGGTTTGGTTCAGAAAAAGAAGGAAGCATATGTCAGTATAAACAGGATGGATCGAGTGAACCCTTAGAGGAGTATAGAGGCAGAGGGAGTATACTTAAGAGGGAAAACATGAGGGCAAAAAGAGGACATGAGATAGCTTTGGCAAATAGAGTTAAGGAGAATCTAAAGGGTTTTTACAAATATATTAAGGACAAAAGAGTAACTAGGGAGAGAGTAGGGCCCCTCAAAGATCAGCAAGGCAGCCTTACTGTGGAGCCGCAGGAGATGGGGGAGATATTAAATGAACATTTTGCATCAGTGTTTACTGAGGAAAAGGACATGGAAGATATAGAATATAAGGAAATAGATGGTGACATCTTGAAAAATGTCCATATTACAGAGGAGGAAGTGCTGGATGTCTTGAAATGCATAAAACTGGATAAATCCCCAGAACCTGATCAGGTGTACCCAAAAACTCTGAGAAGCTAGGAAGTGTTTGTTGGGCCTCTTGCTGAGATATTTGTATCATCAATAGCCATAGGTGAGGTGCTGGAAGACTGGTGGTTGACTAACGTGGTGCTACTATTTAAGAAAGGTAGTAAGGACAAGCCAGGGAACTATAGACCAGTGAGCCTGATGTCAGTGGTGGGCACGTTGTTGGAGGGAATCCTGAGGGACAGGATGTACCTGTATTTGGAAAGGCAAGGACTGATTGGGGATAGTCAACATTGCTTTGTGCATGGGAAATCATGTCTCACAAACTTGAATCAGCTTTTTGAAGAAGTAACAAAGAGGATTGATGAGGACAGTGTGGTGGAAGTGATTTATGTGGACTTCAGGAAGGCGTTTGACATGGTTCCCCATGGGAAACTGGTTGGCAAGGTTAGATCTCATGGAATACAGGGGGAACTAGCCATTTGGATACAGAACTGGCTCAAAGGTAGAAGACAGTGGGTGGTGGTGAAGGGTTGTTTTTCAGATTGGAAGCCTGTGACCAGGCCTGTGGCTCTCTGCCTGTATTCCTGATGAAGGGCTTTTGCCCGATGCATCAATTTTACTGCTCCTCGGATGCTGCCTGAACTGCTGTGCTTTTCCAGCACCACTCTAATCTAGCCTGTGACCAGCGGAGTGCCACAAAGATTGGTACTGGGTCCAATGCTTTTTGTCAGTTATATAAATGATTTGGATGTGAGTGTAAGAGGTATAGTTAGTAAGTTTGCAGATTACACCACAATTGGAGGTGTAGTGGACAGTGAAGAAGGTTACCTCAGATTACAACGGGATCTTGATCAGAAGAGCCAACGGGCTGAGAAGTGGCAGATGGAGTTTAATTTAGATAAATGCGAGGTGCTGCAGTTTGGGAAAGCAAATCTTAGCAGGACTTATACACTTAATGGTAAGGTCCTAGGGAGTGTTGCTGAACAAAAAGACCTGAGAGTGCAGATTCATAGCTCCTTGAAAGTAGAGTCACAGGTCGATAGGATAATGAAGAAGGCGTTTGGTATGCTTTCTTTTATTGGTCAGATTATTGAGTACAGGAGTTGGGAGGTCATGTTGTGGTTGTACAGGACATTGGTTAGGCCACTTTTGGAATATTGCGTGCAATTCTGATCTCCTTCCTATTGGAAAGATGTTGTGAAACTTGAAAGGGTTCAGAAAAGATTTACAAGGATGTTGTCAGGGTTGGAGGATTAGAGCTATAGGGAGAGGTTGAATAGGCTGGGGCTGTTTTGCCTGGAGCGTCAGAGGCTGAGGGGTGACCTTGTAGAGGTTTATAAAATCATGAGGGGCATGGATAGGATAAATAGACAAGGTCATTTCCCTGGGGTGGGGGAGTTCAGAACTAGAGGGCTTAGTATAGGGTGAGAGAGGAAGGATATAAAAGAGACCTGAGGGGCAACTTTTTCACACAGAGGGTAGTATGTCTTTGGAACAAGCTGCCAGAAGAAGTGGTGGAGAGTAGTTCAATTGCAACATTTAAAAGGCATCTGGATAGGCATATGAATAGGAAGGGTTTGGAGGGATATGGGCCGGGTGCTGGTAGGTAGGACTAGATTGGGTTTGGGTATCCGGTCGGCATGGACGAGTTGGACTGAAGGGTTTGTTTTCTTTCTGTACATCTCTATGACTCTACGACTCTATGTCAAAGCCAATATAAACACCCAGAGAAAAAAGTATTTTATCAAAACTAAAACATATTTATTACATGCTTTATTTATTGTATCATATAAATTCTTTTCTTACACAAATTCGAAAGTGACATTTCAATCTTTGGCAAATATTACACAAATCTAAAAGAAAATCAAAAAAAGTAATGAGAAATAAAAAGGACTTGTCGTTTCCATCATCAGTTATTCAATTCCATTCCTGGTGCAAATATTGCATTTTCATACGTTCAATGTTTTGAAATCAGCATCATATTCAATTAGTCAAGAATGTTTTGAATGGAATTCAGACATTTATTAAGAGCAGTTCTTCTATTAGCTAGAGGGTTCATAAATTTTTGTTCATATTATTACATCCAATGATTGATGTAGAAAAAAAAGTCTGATCATTGCATGGGATAGACTCCATCTTTAAGGTATGAGTGCTTGTGTATGAATCTAATTTGAGGCAATGTAAACATTTCTACTGACTTTGTTAAATGCCTATTGTAAATGAATTTCAATCTTCTTCCTGTGAGTATAATACCACAGCCTAAAGCTATCCTGAGAATCTATGGTATATGCATAAATTCCAATTCTGTGAGCTGCACTGAAGAGGCATGATCCCAGTTTTTTTTTGCTCCTTTTCCCACTGATTTTCCCTGGTGTGGGAGAAGGGTGTAGGCAATGAGTCTATGTCCTGCATACTCTACCTAGCCAGCTTGATTGCAGAGTTTGTCATTTTCGTCACTAGCCTCTTGCAGCTATTGTAGAGTTGGGACAATTTCTCCAGGGCTCATTTTTCATGACCTTTTAGAGTTGTTGTGAAATGATAGTCTGGGTGAGGGAATCTTTTGAAAGTTATTTTTAAAATTGTTAGTCATAGCCACTGTACCAACATGCCCTCTATCCCATGGTCTCTCATACCTTATATTGCTTCCATGCCTAGTTCCACATCATCTATTCTGCACAGAAAACTAATGAATCCCATAACAACAATGGCATGTTCGAAAAGAATTCAAAATAACCATGCAAAATTTCTTTTAAAAACCTGCTTTAACACAATCCTATATAAGTGCCAATCAACTACACTTTGAAAACATCATTGGCAGAAACTATAAGCACTTGACACCTCTTTAACTTCTATAAATATATATTAAGCTACTGACAAAATACATCCAGGAGAAAACAGGCTGTCAATCAAGCAATATTTTCCTTTGTTGTGCAATTGTTTCAACAGACTAATGGATCTTGGGATTCTCAGGCTGTGGCATGAGGTAGCTTAGATGAAGTTTAGTACTGAATAGTTTGATGAGGTGATGAGGGGTGAGAGCTATATGACCTAATAATAAACAAAGTACCAGAGGATAAAGGTAAACCCTTTTAACCAGCTTATCTTGGCATCAAACATTCTCTACGACCTCGTTTTCGAGGTTGTGGGTCAATTCCAGGGCACACTAATGCACCTTGATGCAAACATTGTGTCTTTCACTTTCTTCCCAAGATGGGCACGCCAAGCAGGAAAATTTACTGACTCACCTATTTGCATCATGAATTAAACCTAGTCCTGTATTTTCAACTAGAGACCAATAAGTACACTATTGGCAGGGTATAGTACCGACCAGCTGTGAAACTGGAGCATTATGGACAGATACCCCCAACTTCCTATTGTCACATTCCTCAAGGTAGGTACTGATTAACATTGAATGAGGGACTGATAGGACACTTCAAACAGGGCACAGTTCACTTCATTAACCTGGCCACTTAAGGGCCTTAATTAAAGGTGAGACAGGTAATTGACCCATGGGCTTTCCTGCTCCTCACTTCGTTTTGGTGAAGACAGAAAAGTGTCAGCATTCCATCCAATCCCTTACCAACCCAAGGAGAGAGGTCATAAAACCCATACAATGGAAATATAAATGACATGATATATTTCCCTTATAGGGTAGTACACACACCCTTCAATTAATGTATGTTGATTCTTTCAAAAGCAGTCCAGTGCAGATTGTAAAGCTGATTGTAAGTGTAAATGATTAGCAATGGATGGATCAGTAATATCATGGAATTGTCATCACTGTATAGAATACAAACTGATTTGAATGGTGATTGTAATGAATGATTAAATTTCTGAAGTTAGAGAGAAATTTCATTCACCTTGAGCACCTTAGTACATTGTTTATCAGTGATTGCACATCTTCCATGAAAGATTCAATGATTTGAAGAGAATCTATTTAGACATTGTGTGATATTATGATCTCCATGTTATGAGGAGGATTGGGTCACTGAAAAAGGTGAAAGAATTATTAAAAATGATATAAGACTTGAAAGTTTAACACCTCAAGAAGTGTTGAACATTCTTTAAAAACACAAGGGTGAGGAGTAACCTGATAATAGCCTTTAAGATTATGAAAGGATGTAATATGTTAGATGTAGAGAAGGTATCTTCAGTTGCAGAATTCCATGTGTTTGAACTACACAGTTACACTTCACAAATTTTCTGAAAATACATATTGCATTGAAAATGCACATCTTTTGCTCATCTGGACAATTCAGAAGAATACCAAGTAAATTGGATCAACATTTTAATACTGTTTAATGTTGTTCCATTTTACATCAGTGTTATAATGATATTTTCCTGTTCATTGGTATCCTTGCAAAATATCTGGATGAATGTAAGATGAAAAGCTTTGACAAGTTGAGGCTTTTTTCAGCAATGTCTAAGTTCTGTACTTCCAAATAACTATTTCAGAAGTCTATTACTTAGAAGCAAGGTGAAGAATGCCAATATGCTAAGCAGTTCCAGACGTTTGCTTCAAATCACTCAAAGGACATCCTTTGTAGATGGAAATCTTCATAAACCAAGAACTTGCTAAATGTGCATCGATTTGTTTTCAACTAATTGGGTTGATATGAGAGATCCTTTCTGCCGCCTTGCTCTTTTTTCAATACTGCAACACATTAGTTTGAAAAGTTGACACTGTCAGCTCTCATTAACATCGAGAAAAAACAGGAAGATACTGAGCACTGAGAAGGAAATACTGACACAAGTGAACAGCCTGCCAATAGGAGAAGTTGGTAAATGGCTATAATGAGCATTGACAATGAACAATGAGTTTTTTTTTGTGTCAGGGTGGGGATGTGGTTGGAGGGAGGGGCAAGTGGTAATGGGTTGAAAATTCCAAATCATAAAATGTTGACTTACTGCTGGAGACCAATCTATTTGATTTCCAAAAAAGACTTCATTTTGATAGCCAGCTCTCCCACCAAACGCACAAGGAACTCATTAACACATGCAACTTGTCATGAACCACTACATCATTTTAGATTAACACTGCCCTAAATTATTTGCCATTTTTCAATAGAGATTAGACAGTATTGGCAAAAACAACTTATTTTCCCCAATACAGTATTCATTAATTATAAACACTGCAATTACTATTTCCTCAGCCAATCAACAAATCATAAACAGTGCAGTTCAGGAGATATTTGCCCCAAAATACACAGAAGTGCAAATATAAATATCACCAAAAGTAGGGTTGATGTCAAAATTTAATTAACATCGTAAAATGTAAGAATAGAAATACGCCATTTGATCCATTGAAACTGCTCCACTATTCAATGAGGTTATGACTGATCTGACAATCCTTAACTCCAGTTTTGTGTTTTTTCTCATACACCCAATTCCCTTAATGCTTAAAAATCTGTTTACCTCAGCCTTGAAATTACAACTTTGTGCCATAAACAATTTTCTTCTACTGTGAAGACTGACGGTTAGCCAGGAGATTTCAGAAAGTTTTAAAAACCAAGAAAAGATGACCAACACAAAGGGTGAAAATAAACTTTCAGTGAACATAGGCTAACCTATTAATTCAACTCCTCTGCCATTTCCTGGTTTCCCCATTATTATTTTCTTTACCCCATTCTCTAAGGAGCCTATGTTCACTTTGGCCACTCTCTTCCCTTTTGTATAATTAAAGACACTCTTACTATCCTTTTTTAAATAATGCTTGCCAGATTATTCTGAAAGTTTATTTTCGCCCTTTATGTTGGTCATCTTTTGATTAGATTAGATTACGTACAGTGTGAAAGTAGGCCTTTTGGCCCAACAAGTCCACACTGACCTGCCGACGCGCAACCCACCCAGACCTATTCCCCTATATTTACCCCTTCACCTAACACTACGGGCAATTTAGCCTGGCCAATTCACCTAACCTGCACATTTTTGGACTGTGGGAGGAAACCCATGCAGACACAGGGAGAATGTGCAAACTCCACACAGACAGTTGCCTGAGGTGGGAATTGAACCCGGGTCTCTGGCACTGTGAGGCAGCAGTGCTAACGCTGAGTCACCATGCTGCCCATATTGTTGGTTTGTTGGTTTTTAAAATTTTCTGAAATCTCCTGGCTAACCACTAACCTTTGCCATGTTTTAAGATTTTTGTCTTTTAACGTGATATTATCCCTAACTTCCTTCATTAACCACAGTAAGGTTTATTCTTTTTCTAGAATCTTTTTCCACACTAGGATATATCTTTGTAGTAAGTCATGAACTATTTTATGTAGAACATAGGAACAGTATTAGGCCATTCAGCCCTTGACCATGTTCCATTGTTTAATTAGATCTGTGGTTTAATGCCATATACCTGCTTTTGGCCCATATCTCTCAATACCTTTGCTTACTATTTATCTCTCCCAGATTTACCGACTAATCAAGCATCAGCTGTAGTTGTGAAGGATAGTTGCAAACCTCTATGATCATGTATGTGTAGAAGTGCTTTGTAATATCTTTCCTGAACAGTCTATCTCTAATTCTCAGACTGTGGCTCCTAGATCTAGACACCACCACTAGTGGAAAGTTTATCTTTATCTACCTTGTATTTCCTTTTAATATTTGATAACTTTGATCTGATCGCCCCATAACCTTCTAAGTTCTACATACAAGCCTAATTTTTATAATCCCTCCTCATAACCTAATCCCTGAAAGCCAGATATCATTCTTGTAACCTACATTGTACTCCCTCCAAGACCAATATATAAATCGTTCCTAATATATATCGTTCCTCTCGTATCCCTCAACAGCAGTCTTTGTTCATTAAATGGATGTGCTTTTCAGCTTCAACCCTTTTTTCTCTCTCTCCAAAAACATTTTGCTATGTATCAATGTGATACTTAGAAGGTAGTTGTACACACAGCCACATTTATTGACAGCCAATTGTCTGGAAGGACTACGCAAAACTGTTATTAGGTTATTTTGTTTATTATATAGATGCAGAGATATATACTTTTCCTACTCCTGTGATTCTGCATCATCAACATATTAAGCACCAATCATCAGTTTTTATAACAGTGTCAGATGTCTCCACTAAGTGCAGCATAATTTAACCTTTTGTATCCTAATTCAGGAAAGCATACTTCCAAACCAATGGTTTCCCACTCCATCAGTTGACCATCTTCTTCATTACCTCCCTCTCACACTTGACAAATACTCTAGCTGTGACAGAATCAGCTGTTATATGTTTGTCATTTCACCTTTTCTGCATAATGGAATACTTGATCAGTGCAATTTGCATGCTAATATAGTCCCCGTTTAAATAAAAAAAAAAACACTTGTAGATCAATTCAAGTTCATGTGGTGTTAGCCAGCACAAACTGTTCATAAACATGATGTAAGACATTGACTGAAAATAATGTATTTCCTGGGACTGCACTTGGATGCAGGTGATCTCAGGAATGGTGGCTGATGGGAGTTGAGGGGGGTGGAGATGGGTGAACCTCACATTTACAAAAGAATCTACTCAAAATTCACTTAGAATAATGGAAACAAAATCAACCATGTATTTTTGCAGATGCACAGTCCAGCCTTCTTTGATTCTCTGATTTGTTCTGAGTGCAACAAGGGTCTCAGATGAAAAATGTCATAATGAAAGTTATCAATCTGTGTGTAATTTCCAGAATGGTAAGCCCTTTTGCAGCTTATTATGAAGAAACAAATTTGTTTTTAAAAAGATGGATTGTGTGCCGTAGGCAATATAGCCTTGAATTTTCTTGATGACTATTATGATGTGTTGTTGCACAGCAGCTCTTGACCTTATCTGAAATGCTTCTAGTCAGAACAGAAGGCAGTCATGGGCCAGATGTGCTCATGGATCAAAGTGACAACTTAGCAACTGGCTATAGATTTTTCGTTGGAAAAGGCCTCCTGCAAAGGATGGAAAACAGAGTATCGCTGCACAAATCTTGGAGGCACATTGAAAGATCTGGTGGCAGAAAACTCAGAGTTCCCATTTTAAAATGCTCCTTGAAAATGTAAATCCTGTTGGATTGTCCTTTCAAGAATGTAAAGTTTTTGCTAGCTTCAGCGCATGGTAAATATCAGATGAGAAATGTGAGAGTGAATAACAAATTCCTTGTCCTGTTAGTGAACCATAAAAGGGTCGGTTTTAGGAAAATTATTTAATGTTTCACAACTGGTGCTAGTGTTGTACCTTGAAAGATCTGGTGGCAGAAGCTTCAGGCACTTTATACTATGGACATGACAGCAGAGTTGATTTGACAGCAGTTTGAGGATCTTGACAAAGGAAACCACACTGATATGCAGTGGCGGCTTTGAACAATTACACATTCCAAAACAGTGCTCCTCTGAGATGGTGGTACTCAGACTGGGGTCAATGGACCGTGGGGAATTTACTGAAACCTTCCACAGAGGATCCACAATATAATACGAGCATAACCTATTACTGTATTGTCATGGGTCAGGTGGTGCTGTTAATTGTTATCTTGATGTATCTTGTCAATTCTAGGAGTACACGTGAAAGCTTGCACAACAAGGGAGCTCGATGTCAGGCTCAGGGACCTAATGCACTCACGTGGGGAACTGGATGCCAATGCATATTCACTGGTGATTAAGGGTAAGTGCTGGGGCTGGAGGCATCTAAAAAAGCCACACAATTGAATTAGCACAGCCTGACTTTTAAACCTATGTCATATAATGCTTTCCAAACTAAAGTGAAAGCACTTACAGCAGAGGTAGATGCTTTATCTTTAAGCACAAGCTTTCAGCCTTGTGAACTGCAACACTCTTTTACTTACAACTATAGAGAGTACCTTATCAAATATAGCTTTCTCGTAGTATCTTAGAACTCGTTCTTCACACGATTAATTTGAAACATTTGTAAACGTTTAATCTCTGATGACAAGTTAAGCAATCATTTTCTTGAAAATATTCAACATGTTATTCCATTGTCTTCACATCTGTTGGCTGTTGCATCTCTGCAATAGTTCTCACCTTGACCGGACCTGGGTGAAGTCATTTCACTGTAGTATATGACCTATGTTGTTGACTTGAGGCACCTACAATTGCGTCTTTTCCATATTCAACTTCAAATTCATATGGTGAACTTACACTAGATTCTGATGGTGGCCAGCAATGCTTTTTTTTCTATCATGCTTCTACATCCATAGACTGGCAGATCATCCATGACAACTTCCATACTAGGATAAACACTATCTATCTCATGCTGTCTGTGTTGATTCTCTTCTGTAAATGCCATGTGTAACTCTTTGTATCCCTCAAAGGCATTGAGAATGTAATTAGAAGTCTAATGCTTTCATTTGGCTTCACTTGCCAATACCATCCTTCATGTTGAGGGTAGTAAAGACTTTTGCCTAAGCAGATGGAAGGGGTGTTTTTACACACTATGATTCCTTGGATCAAGACACACTTTCAGATTTCTATTTTCTTTCTACTCTTACCATGTTGCTAATCCTGTCTGTAGGAACTGTCACATTCTTCACTACTCCCTTCTTTACTAGCTCTGATTGGCTGGCCCTGAGGCCAGGTGGAGCTGTCTTCTGCAGATGCTGAGTTGGTGTCACACATCTTTGAGATGATATTGTAATGGCACATGTACTGAATCCTTGAATCAAGCTTTAAATTGTATTACTAGTGATCTTGTGGTGCAATGATAGTGTCCCTAAATCTGAGCCAGGAGTCCCAAGTTCAAGTCTCACCTGTTCCAGAGGTGTTTAATAACATCGCTAAACAGGTTAATTAGAAAATATCCTGTATTGCTGGCTGCTTTGTAGTAATTTACTTTTTTTTTTAAAAAAAGCCTTGTAATATTGTATCTCTGTACCGCTTTATTGGTTTATTTGTTTTTTCAAGGAGGTTTCTGCCCTATTTAATGACCTGAAATGGTTTCATGCCCTCTTCAACCAAGATGAATATTTTCAGTTCTTTCCTACAAACTGTACATGTTCCCACCTTTCAAAAGCTAAAATATTGAACATTTTAATCTTTACATTTTTAAATAAAATTCTCTGGCTACAAGTTTCATACATCTTTCTGTCAAAATAGTGGCTTAATTACTGAGTACCAGTTCTTTTAAGTCTTTAATTTTTCTTGGTTTTTTCTTCTTCTGTTAGCTTCTTTCACTAGAATTATTTAAATTTGCTCCTTTTCAGCTCAAATATACTGTATTCTAAAACCTAGCTGACTCTGTAGTCCTGGTCTACATTTATTTTCAGGGCCTTTCACTGTTCCTGCATTTGCATGCCATGGAGTCCAATGTCAATAGTGACGGTGCTCATTGCAAAAGGTGAGAAATCTCTTTCACACTCCCTTACCTTCTCTTTCTGGTCTTTGCAACATTTCCTAAAGTTGTCCCCTGTTGCCTTAGGGCTCTCTAATTTTACCTCCTGGAACTTTCAGTTGCTGTTAATAGAGATGGCTGCTCTAAGAACTCTGTATTTTCTCAGCATAATTGGCTTTTCTCTCTTTTCTTAGCTTATACTCCTATCCCAGTGCCTCATACCATTTGAATTATTGGAAGGAAGTTTTACTTGTGGAATGCTGAGCTTGCTTGTTTGCTGCTTCTATGGGTACTGTAGTTAAATGCATTTCAGCTGTTGGCTGAATATTATCTTTATTCAAGCAGTAATACTCTGAAAGAGTTAAATTTCTCTTTCCTTCTGGATTTCTTCTCCTCATGGTAGGCACTAGATTCATACCCCTGTAACCATGTGATATTTTCCGAGGTGACTACTCCTGGTGGTTTGTGACATTTGGCATCTCTACCAGCAATGTGACGCTTTATAAAGAGTAGCTTGGTGCCACCAATCCTTCTTTGACTTTGCTTTGTCCTGGGCCTATGTAGTGATTGTGGATAGAAGTTGCACCACCACAGAGCTTCATGGAAGATGTCCACTTCTTTGATAATTAATTTTCCCACTGCATGGGCCTCCAAGATCCATGTGTAGCAAGGGTTTCCAAGAGCAGAAGTCAATGCTGGGAATAGTGTTAGTATGCTAATTAACCAGAGAAGATTACTCCTCACCTAATGTAGCCATGAATCAGAGCCAGACATAACCATGATGACTATGTACATTGATATTTCACATGAATGTATAATAAATGTGTATGACAACATAGAATTCATGATGCCAATGCATTACACTTCAGAAACATTATCTTCTTCATTAACTACAATCTTCAGCACTAATTCCCTGAGTTTATTAAGGATAGCAAATCAGACAGACCACCCACACCATTCTCTGAAGTCTTATTTCAATCATTACTGTAAATTAGAATGTACCACTATTCATGCAGGGTATTGTGGAACAGCTTCTGTTATTCCCCATCCTGTAAAACACTGATTTTGTATTCAATAGCTGTTGATGCTTCTATAATTCCACAGTGACAGAAACAAAGGTTCAAAATAGTTGAGGGTGCCTGTTATCTCCTGCCAGAAATTATTGTGAATAGGTGCTTAAGGAACCAAGAATAACAGCATCTACTAACACTATACATTTCTACAGTATCTTTATGGATCCCTGACTTAATTTCTTTGCACTGGAATTCATCTGCAAGGTGTCTGCCCATTTGGCCAATTTGTCAATGACCCTCTAGAGTCACTCAGCATTGTCCTCACAATTCACACTTTTCCCTAGTTTAGCATCATCTGCAAAATTTATAGATTTTTGCCCTCAACTCCCATCTCAAGGTTGTTTATATAAAACGGAAAAAGCAAGTGTCCCAATACCGATTCCTGGGGAACACCACTTTCAACTCGTCTCAATCTTAGAAATGTATATAGAGTCATAGAAATGTACAGCACAGAAAAAGACCCTTCGGTCCAACCCGTCCATGCCAACCAGATATCCCAACCCAATCTAGTCCCACTTGCCAGCACCCGCCCCATATGCTTCCAAACCCTTCCTATTCATATAGCCATCCAGATGCCTTTTAAATGTTGCAATCGTACCAGCCTCCACCACTTCCTCTGGCAGCCCATTGCACACATGCACCACCCTCTGCGTGGATTTATCTATACATAGCCTCTGTTTCTTATCATTCAGCCAACTTCTAATCCATGCAGCCAAGGACCCATCAATCCCAACCACTTCTAATGTGCTAACAAACTTGCCATGTGGCACTGTGTCAAATACTTTCTGAAAATCCAAATATATAACATTCACAGCACTACCCTCATCCACTGCCTGCATCACTTCATCAAATAACTCAGTTAAATTTGTCAGACATGAGGGAGGTATCCTCCCTCAGGACCATGGGCATAAAGGTATTGCATGAATGTATACTGTTAGTGGATGCTGTTATTCTTATTTCCTTAAGCACTTACTTCACAATGAAATTTTGGCCGGAGATTACAGGATAAGGGATGAACAGATGAATTTTGGGCAGACAACTGCTTTTCTGTGATTCTTTCTGCCCTTTTGGGTTCTGGTTTCCTCCTGCAGAGAATATAGCTTTGTCACCCACTTACATATTCTGTTACAATTGATGTAGATGGGGAGGTGTCCTGAGCAAATGAACAGGAAGAGCTGAGGGCACATAGTATTAGTGCTGTCAGGAGCTGAGGTGAGCAAGTGTGAGTGAATGAAGATGATGTTGGCAATCGTGAGCTTGAGCCTTGATGGGAGGTGGGTATGGTAGTGGTGATGGTAAGTGTGCGGTATCAGAAAGAAAATGGTACACTCATGCTGGTGGAGAGGAGACGATTATCGAGACTCTTCCTCCAGTGCTAAGCATTCCTCCAAATGGCTGAGACTGACAGATCTGGATGGCAACCTCAGACCAGGCTGGCATGGTCTGGTGCCATTGCCCCCTCCCCACTGCTGGTCTTGGAGGAAAAAGAAGCTCAGCCTGTGTCCCACCCTGCCCAGCAGGACGTCTGGATTCCTGCCTACACAATGGGCATCAAATCTCCCTTATCGGCCATGTCCAGGTAAATGTCAAGAGCTGTGCAGACCAGCTCCAGGCTGACAGTTCTTGTCTGGCTGAACAATGAGCACTTACAGGTAGCACTGATCTTCTTTGACAGTTCGGATGAAAGCTGATAATTCTGCAAAGGTGGGAACAAATAGTCATAGCAATGATTAGGATAGGGAGTGCAATTCATTTTGAAGTGGATAAGATGCAAAATCTTCTGAATAATCAGACATGCATCCCTTTCCTTCTCAAATGATTTACTTCTTCATTATGCATTAGAAGTCATTTTAATCTGCAGCAATTTGTAGCCAATAGCGGAATCTAATCCAATTCCTGGACTGGGATGGCCTAAAGCAAAGACAACTTATTACGAGACAGAAGATAGCTTAGCATACATGTTATATTCAAATCAGCATGATATATCTTGTTGGAAACAATTCTGAGTACACAGCTAATTAGATCAATTCCAGCAGGATCCAAACCACATGCTTCTAGACAGGACATCTGCATCAAATGCATGCTTTTAACACTGTACAACCCCAAGTTATTGTCAGCTATATTATTTTGCACAGCACTAGAAATATCTGAAGATCTAATTATCCCAATGATCCCCAAGGAGTCACTGAAACAATAAAACACCATTACCTCCATGCTGAAGACAAGAAAAAGACATTGTGGGAAATTGAATTCGAGTGATAAATCATTTCAAGAGAACAGAGGCCATGATTCCTTTCAACTGTCAGTCACGGTTTTCCCAAGCAGATTTTTTTTTTCACAGATGACAAGTCATTTAGCCATTCACAATCCAATGCCATGATTCTTACCCTGAACAGGTCAAGGCACACTGGCATATTGACTACATTGGCTGATTAATCTGACTGGAAACTTTGGGCTGAATTTATCACTGGTAATTGGGTCTCTGCTGCTGGCTAGAGAGCTAACCAGTACCTGCACTGCAGAAGGCCTGAAGTAATTAAATGTCCATAAGGGGCCATTGTCCGGATTTCTTTGGTTTGGGGATCTTGGGGTTGTAAATCCTACCCCCTACCCAAGCCCCAAAGCAGCTTCAATCAGAGGTTGACAACTTTTGAATGCCTCTCAGCTCCTTTGGGAGACCCGGATCAACAAGGGACGTAGGTCTACATAAAAGCCCAACCTCAGATCCATGCCCAGGGTGTTTTGTCTGCAACAAAAGTTTCCTCAATTAACTGAGATGACATAAATGAATGACTTTTAATGTCTGGGTTACAGTCACAGGTCCAGCATTGAGTCCAGAGTATTAGTGCTATGAAAATCCACTGGATCTTTTTGTAATGGGATCATTCAAACAATATGACAAGCAATTTACACTGCTGTTTTGTTGGAACCAATTATTACAAGTGTCAATGCAGGTTCATATTTCAATACTGACATGTGGTTTGAAGTTGGGCTCTTCCAAGACAGATTAGATGCAGGAAATATATTAGATATGCAACTATTAGAGGAGTGGAGAGATATAGAATAGAAACAAGATAAGTATTTCATTTGGGTCATGCATTGAGGGAGCCAAGCCCACATCTGAGTGAAATGCAGCCAAGCAGCATAGTATAAATTCCACATTGGAAATGAAGAGCTGAGCAGGAAGTTCAGTTTTTAAACACTCTCAGAAGGGAGAACGGCCATTGTGATCAGTTGAACAGTAAATGATTAACTAAGAGGTTGTAGGTTACATTTCAAAATGTACCTTTGTTTATATCTGTCCTGAAAATGTGTCTCGACTCTGTTTGTTAGAATAATAGATAATAATTAAAGTTTGGCTTACATTACTTGTCACAACAAATCACTTCTACTGGACAAGAGGTTCTCCAATAACGCCATGTCATGGAAAATCATGAAATAGAACTAACGGGGCCTATGGGAATAAGAGTAGGGGCGTACCACCAAATATACCAGTAAAAATCAAAACAAAAACAACAGATAGCCTAACACAAACAATAGCGTAGTCTAAGTAAATGTTGACCTTTTGTAACTGACCTGTTGTATGGTATTATATGGTGCTAATCATCAGAATCTTTAGTCTCGATTTGGCATCTATACCTGCTGACTGCACTAGATTCTAGCCAGTCTTCTAACCTTATCCAAAGGTAATACTGCACAAGTCAGAGCCCAGAATGAAACTTGCCTTGATAGATAAAGGGCTGAATCTTAATTTCTTTGCTCAGTGTCAATTTTTTCAAGATTTTTGGAGAGTTTCATATCGTGATGTTTGAGGACATCTATTACCTTATTTTACAAAACCAGTCTGATTTATTATCTCTCCTCCCCCCACGGCACGGTGGCACGGTGGCACAGTGGTTAGCACTGCTGCCTCACAGCGCCAGAGACCCGGGTTCAATTCCTGCCTCAGGCGACTGACTGTGTGGAGTTTGCACATTCTCCCGGTGTCTGTGTGGGTTTCCTCCGGGTGCTCCGGTTTCCTCCCACAGTCCAAAGATGTGCAGGTCAGGTGAATTGGCCATGCTAAATTGCCAGTAGTGTTAGGTAAGGGGTAGATGTAGGGGTATGGGTGGGTTGCGCTTTGGCAGGTCAGTGTGGACTTGTTGGGCCGAAGGGCCTGTTTCCACACTGTAAGTAATCTAATCTTAAAAAAAAAACCTTTGGTGTTCCTCTCATACATTCCAGCACCATCATACCATGTGCCATTTCCAAAACAACTCATTACTTCCTGGATATCCCAGAAATGACCAACAGCCGTGATGCAGCACCATCTTTAAAAAGTATTATGCACCGAGACAACAGGTGTTAGTCCAGAGCTGCCCTGCATGATTCCTGACATTCGCTCTGGATGTGGCAGAGAATGGAAAATTAGTGCCTCTCTTTATAAGCAGGGGCATGGAGGTGCTGTTGATGGGGAGGGGATGATGCAAAGATAGAATGTCCTTTTCTCCCAGGCCAACAGAGGACATCATTCTATTGGAACCATACCAACCTGGACCAAGTTTACCATCCAGGTAAAAACAATGACTGCAGATGCTGGAAACCAGATTCTGGATCAGTGGTGCTGGAAGAGCACAGCAATTCAGGCAGCATCCGAGGAGCCTGTCCTCGGATGCTGCCTGAATTGCTGTGCTCTTCCAGCACCACTGATCCAGAACCAAGTTTACCATCCAGGCCAGTGCAGTCTCAACCATTTGGAGGAACGCACAGAAGATAGGAAGAAGATCAATGACCTTCTCCACTCTGCCAGTAGCAGTGCCACCATCATCTCGTTGATACCTAACACTCACTCTTGCCCTGCTACTGTGCCCACCATTTGCTGCAACATCTTTCCCACTCACTCTCATCCTCGCTAACATCTGCCCCGACTAACCCTAAATCTCTTCTGCACAGCCTATTCATCCTCTCAGGACATCTCCACACATGCATCAACAGTAACAGTGTGCCACCCACCTTTCTCTCCCTCATCCACAATGTGCAAGGTATCCTTACTCTGACCAGCCAGAGCAGCTGAATGACCATATCCAAGTCCCTGTACTCGTATTGTTTTTGCAATTGGTTACCACAGTGATTCACCACTGAAACAGATTCACATCAGTCTGAAGATATTCTTCACCACCCTTTTAAACAAAAAAGAGACAAAAAGCTCTTAGTACAAACAACAAAGCCAAGTTTCAAACTGCTTAATACTATCCTTTTACTGTTAGTCAATTCCAGTGAAATGTCACTCTCTTTTAAAATTAACAGATTGCTCCCAGTTTCTTTTCCCCAGGCTTAGAGACATTTTCATGATGCTCTTCCAATTTCACAATACCTTTCACAAAACTTTTCATGAGAAAGCACGCATGAGCCAACTGATCGTTGATGCTGACGTGGAGTCCAGTCCTCCACACACAGTGACACCTAATGTCGGGGATGAGAATCATGTTACTGCAAATGGGAGTTTGCTTTATAAAGAAAAGGCTGGCAATTCACAAATCGCATCTCAGACAAATCGTGTTTAATAAACTGGCATTATAGAAGAACTACTTGTATTGTCTCTGAATGGCTGGGAGCTCATGCTGAGGATTTGAGCATCTTAGGGTCTTGATTTTTATTTGAATCATTGATAGGATGTGATTGTCACTTAAGAGATTGGCATTCATTGCTCTTGTTATGAAGATGTGGGTGTACTGTAACTTGAAGAGAGTTAAAAGCTAGCAGATTTAACTGACAACACCAAGTGTTCTGAATAAGATCAAATGTAACATGTGGTCCAGCAGCTAGGGTAGCTGGTGTGGCCTGGAGACAAAAACACATTTGAATTAGGCCAGTCAGTTTAAATTATACCCCTCCCCCCAAAAAAAAACCAAACTCAAATCAAATTTGAATTGAGCATATTGACAATATTTAAAGCCAATGACACAATCCGATGCTTTGGGGATATAAGACTGGGAAAAATTGAACAGTTGGTGGAGAACTGCCAAAAGACCAACAGGTGTAGGCTGCTAGTCAGAACTCTGAGAGGTACCTGCCTAAAGAAGGTTTTTGCACAGAGAAAAACATCAACACCGACCTGGAGAACAAATCTACAGAGGAAGATACAACAAGAAGATTTGACTGCTGGCTGGTTTTAAAATTTGAATTTTTCAGTACATCTTAATTGGGGGGTTTATCGGAGTAGTATTATAGTAGGGAAAGTAAAAGATAGGTTAGAGGAAGGAGTTATAAATAGTTGTTAGTTAATTATTCTCTATTATACTTTAAGAAATAAAGTTGTAAATTTTTACTTTAAATAGTTCTTGGTGCCTTAGATTTTTATGGATTACTGCACGGGATAAATCTTTTCTGTGTTGCTGGTTTAAATTAAGCAGGAGGGTTTACCCTCGTAACACTCTTCCTAATTGTCCTTGAGAAGATAGTGCTGAGCTTCTTGGACCCATTGCTGTCCATGTGGTTTACATACAGGCACCATGCTGTTAGGAAGTGAGTTCCAGGATTTTGACCCAATGACAGTGAAGAAGTGGTGATATAGCTTAAAGTCAGGGGGAGGGGGGTAGTTTGGAGGGGGATTTGCTGATGTTGGTGTACTTGCTACCCTTGTCTCTGTAGATACTTAACCACCTCAGTGGTTATTACAATGCAGCTTGTAAATAGCACACACTCTACACGGTGGTGATAGGAATGAATGTTGAAGGTGTTAGATGAGGTGCCAATCAAGTTGGTTACTTTATCCCTGATGGTGTTGATCTTCTTCAATGTTGTTCGAGCTGCACCTATCCAGGTCTGTGAAGACTGTTGCATCACAATCCTGACACGTGCCTTGTGACTTGGACATGCCTTGTGCAGCGTGGAGGTAAATTACTTACCAAAGAACTCTGCTTTCTGATCTGCTCTTGCAGTTGGGTATTTATGTGGTTGATTCAGATCATTTGCTGAACAATGCTAAGCCCCAATGTTGATAGTGGATAAGTCAATGATAGTAGTAGTGTCATTGAATGTAAAGAGACACTCATTAGATTCTCCCGTGTTGAGATGGTCATTGCCTGGCACATGTGTAGCACAAATGTTACTTGCTCCTTGTCAGCCTAAAACTGAATGTTGTCTGGGTCGTGCTGCATGGACATGGACTGCTTTGGTATCAAAGCAATTATAGATGGTGCTCAACATTGCACAATCATCAGCGAGCAGCCTCATCTTTCACTTTTTGATGGAGGGAGGATCATTGACGAAGCAGTGGCAAATGGCCGAGCCTGGAACATTATCCGGAGGTGCTCCTATAGTGACTGACCTCCAGCAATCACAACCATCTCTCTTTGTGCCAGATATGATTCCAACCAAATTCTTTTCTGCCCACCCCACCCCACCCACCTCCCCAAACGCTGATTCCCATTGACTGTAATTTTGCTAGGGCTCCTTGATTCAAATGCTGCTTTGAAGTCAACAGCAGTCACCCTCAAGTTCCATTTGGAGTTCACCTCTGTTATCATGTTTGAGCTGAGCTTGATTTCAAAGGAAAAGCCACAGGTGGCCACTCCATTGCCTGTTCAGCATGTTTTCCATAGAGGAGGCAGTGTGGGTCTCTTGCCAACTTTCCAGCTGGCCGCTAAATTCCACAATCCCTCAACAATTTTCTGCCAGCATGTTTGGTGTGAACTTTAAATATCCTAGCAAGGAACCAGTTTGTTTGCATCATGCATGTAAAGCCCCATTTTCTCTCCTTCATATTAGAATTGAAATGTATCACATCCAACACCGCTGTCCTTCCTTCCAGGCAACAACCTATTTGTAACATTCGCAGCTATTTAGCGAACTGACAAGCACCTTCAGCACCAAATTTACCTGAGCGGCCCACGGTAAATTATCAATCTGAAACTGTTTAGACATGAATAAATCATTCTGTGGGGGAAGAAAAAAACACTTCCATTAAACTGCACTGCCATTGATAAATGAAGTTTTCTGTGCTTGTATCGATTTTCTGCAGACATGCTTTGTCACTGTTTCTGCCTCAACCTTGGGAACCTGCTGAGTTAGTGAAGAAGATCAGTTCAATATCTCCTATCGTGTTTGGAGAGCGGCAAGGAGCTTTGAAATCCCTGGCTGTCACTTCTAATTACTTGAGAAAAATATTTTGTTATGAGTGTAAATTGTAATTTACCCCCTGTTATCACATCTAAATATCAAGGAAGACTTGCTTCTGTGATACATTCTTTAGACTGCTGAATTCCAAAGAGACTTCTTTTAACATGAAAATTGGGGTTAGCATAAAACAGCAAATTGTTTTCACCACTTGGAAATAAGTATAAAGGCACTGGAAAGAGAAGTGTTTCTGAGCTCACTTATGCCTTGACTGTTCCATACAGTTTTAAATTCTTGATCTTGTTGCTCTACAGTAACGAGGAATGTGAGGAGTACTTCAAGACCAATTTAAATCTAATTCTGGTTACAACATAACAGAGTTCCTCTTCTATGCATCACAGTAAACTTCCAAAAAGAAAACGCTTGTTAACGTCTAATTATTGTCAGAAAACTTGCACTTTCAGTTTCCTTTTGCTGCCACAAGTGATGGATTCTCTGTTAGGTACTCTGTTCTCACTGGATTGAACAGCAGAAAGTGAGTAAATGCAAGGAAGAGATGTTGAGGATAGTAGATGAGTGTAAGGACTTCCATTTGTCTTGTGTGCCATGTTATAATACTAAACAGAAAAGTCAATGTTGGATTCACTCCAATGTTAGAAAATGTGGAAAACAATTCCTTATCAATGGAACTTACTGGCTTAATGCTAGAAATCTTTTCTATCTGATACGAGGTGTCATACACTATTTGAAGAGATATTCTTTACGTCAAATATTCTTTCAAATTTATTGTAAGTTGACAGCATATTCCTTGAATAGGAATTATACACAGAGACCAAATGTCAAAAAGCATTTTTCTTGAATTATTTAGAGTTGTCACAGCTTTCTCAAAATTCCATGTGGCTTATTTAAAATGTCATTTTGTACAACGATATGTCAATTTTAACATTCTGCAGATAAAGATGTAATTAATTTCTGGTCTGGAGTGGATTAACCAATTTGTTCGATTTGTTATGGCAAAATTGGAATCTGTAAATAGTATATCTTACTTGCTGGATTTAAATATGGAAATTGTAGTGGCAGCGCCTTTTAATAATGAGAGCAGTCTTTTCCTGGAGTTGTTCAAACCTCCCTCGATTTAAGCAAAGGACTGAAGGGGCTGTTAGTCATCGATGACAGGATGTCAGTTAGATGCATTAAAGAATCAAGTGCCTCCCATTATTCCTGAACCTGTCTCAATTTCTTGCTAATTCAGGGATTGAATGGAAGTCGCACTGTCTTGCTATACATTCGTACATGGACTGCCCAGCAAACCTTACTGTGCTTGTTGACAGTGGGTCCTGAACTAGAACCAAGCAACAGGCTATGAGTTGGCCACTGAAAGTCACCCACTACCCTTGCTTCCTACACACTTCTCACAACTCTAACAACCCCAACTCCAAACCCAACATCACTCACCTTGCGCCCATGATGATCCTGAGTTCCTGTGAGCCTGGTGCCACCAGCCTCCACTGGTGCTGATGGCAATGACAGGTTGCCAGGATCTAATTTGTTGGTACACCTCAGTAGGTGGGACATAAGCCACAAGGACCTTGATTGTGGGGAAGATTCATCTGTGGCCACATTAAGTGCCTAAAGGGTATTTAATTCTGGCAGACCTTTCTCATGAAACTCACTGGGATTCTCCACCTATCCTCTGACTAGTGGGCACAGCTCCTGGTAGCCCTACAAAATCCAACCCTATATTTTAAAGAACTTAATGGCTTCCAAAGGATTGAATATACAGTGGTCAGCATCAAGAAAGGGATCAAGACTTTTGTTACTGGCCGCAGTAACGTTTGTTAATAGTTTTATTAAATAGGAGATAAGCTAAAATGCATATGCTCGCTTATCTCTTTTAGATATATTTCACAAATTTTGTGAATAATTTAAAATAATAATTGATATATTTTGTTACAATTGTTGAATTTCTGTCAAGGGTGTTTTTTAATTATCTTGCATGGAGCAAAGAAATTGCAATTAAAATGCAGTGATAACAGTTAATGGGGGAGTGGGAGCGAGACAGTGTCCAATGTCAATATTGCAGACAAGATTGAATTTCCACAAAAAAATGGATCTTTAAAGGTTAGCTTTGTAACTGGCAGCGGTTGCAAATCCCTCTGCACCCTGTCATATCATGAGCTAATTTTGTTTCATACCTCTCCTGACCATCAAAATAATCTAACTATTAGAAAGCTACATGCTTCAGACAATTCTTTGAAGCATTAATGTTAATGAAATCACCAGAAACAACTTGAAAAGATACATTATTTATTAATTAGCAGTTTCTTTCACATTGTACCAGTTGCTTCAGAATTCATATAGTCTCAATTTGTTTTGCCTTGAATGGATCATGGTTCCCTAGCAACACATTGCAGCTTATACACCAGCCGATAATGAAACCAGTGAAACAATGAAAAGACTTGCAGTCTTGCCCATGTTTATTGTCTAACTGCTTGAGCTAATTACACCTACACTTGGAACAAAGCAAATAATCCAGATTTACTACTGCCGATTTGGGAAAAGCTGCTTATTGGGCAGAATCATACAGGGCATTGAACAATATGGGTTATGATGAGAAATCTGAGACAATTGTGTCAAAAGTCCAGTGACACCTTACTTCATGTCAGGAGCAACCTTTTTACATTTTTCCAACTAAAGATCCAGATATTGAGATAGGATTTTTGCCAGGCAGCAGTGAGATGCATTGATGAGATGGTTACTGTTCATTATTATCTTCATTGACTGCGCATCTTGCCTCATTAATACACAACTTCCTATTCTGCCACCCACCACAGGGAATCTTACCGTGGAAAATTCCAGACAGACTTATGGCCACTCACCAGCCTTCCAAGACCCACATAGCACCTCTCTGATCCATTTACGGGATGCTTCTGCAATTGAAAGCTGCACTTCAGGGCCCACCAGCAACTAACACTGAAATGCTGCTGCAAAGATGTTTGCATCCAGGGATAGACACGCAGTGCATGGATAAGATCAGGTCATGTTTCAGGGTGGTCCACATGCTCTCTTAGTGCTCACTCACCTTAAGCTCACTTGGATGCTCACAGCATCCATGCCTTGCCTTCCCTTCCCTTATTAATTAGCATTTTTCTTTCACAGACTGAAGCGACTGGGTTTGTATACCCTTGAGTTTCGAAGATTGAGAGATCTGATTGAGACGCATAAGATTATGAAAGGATTGGACACTCTGGCAGTAGGAAACATATTTCCACTGATGGGTGAGTGCCAAACCAGAGGACACAGCTTAAAAATACGGGGTACACCATCTAGGACAGAGCTCAGGAGAAACTTCTTCACCCAGAGAGTGGTGGCTGTGTGGAATGCTCTGCCCAAGAGGGCAGTGGAGGCCCACTCTCTGGATTCATTTAAGAAGGAGTTGGATAGAGCTCTCAAAGATAGTGGAATCAAGGGTTATGGAGATAAGGCAGGAACAGGATACTGATTAGGAATGATCAGCCATGATTATATTGAATGGCGGTGCAGGCTCGAAGGGCTGAATGGCCTACTCCTGCACCTATTCTCTATTGTCTATTGTCTATTGCCTTGCCATTTAGTGCAGACACCAAGGAAGCTAGGTTGTTATTTTTGTCATCGGACAAGTCAAGTCAGACAGTCTTCAGTCAGGTGCTATCAACGCAGTGAGTCAAGGGCAGTCTCCAGTTTAAGTCCACTTTGGACACTGTTAGTTCGCCACTCAGGGTCGTCAGGGTCAGGTTCCTTATGGGGGAGCAAGTGGCTGAAAGTTGGACAAACTACCATCTGTCTGGCCTTTTCTACACTATTGTGGGCTGTTTACTCCTAGAATGAGAGAAATGGAGAGTTGAGTGAGATGAAAGTGGGTGGCACAGTGTTAGGGTTGGTGTGGGTAGGGACAAGGTCTTGACATGTCCTAAGTGAGTGAGCAGGCAGCGCAGAAGTTATGAGGGTGAGAAGGGTGGGAATTAGGCTGGGTAAGAGCAAGTGAAGTGTTGAAGGAAGATGTGTAATAGTGAGAGAGGTGGAGCAGGATAATGTTACTATGGGATGTATTTTCTAAGAAGTAACGATCTTGTGCATTTTGCCCTTTATTTTTTGAGCAAGGAGAAAGTACCACATTTTTGACATAAGATTTCAATTAGGGCTCCTACAGAAAAGAGGAGCTATACAATCATTCTGACAGTTTTCTCATAGCACAGAACTAGCAGGAGAAGATAAAATACGTGCTCGTTTCACTGTAGTCAGTTGCTGTATTCTGAAATGTAAACATTTTGAGTGACAGTCAATTTGACAGCTGGTAAGTAAGGTAAGTGTGCTGCAAGGGTAGCATGCCTGAGGGTAAGATGCCAAATGGGTAATGAATAAGGTGGTAGTGGGTGGAGGGATCAGGTAAGTGATGCAGTGTTTAGGGCTTTAGACACTTTGATCAGTTTATGTATTAAAAACATTTTAGCCAAGTGCTTTTGTCAGTGAGGCACACAAAGTGACTCAGAATTCAGTTTGCAGTTGGGCTCAAATTTATTAATAAAGCATTTCTTATTAAAAACATGTGAGCATTTCCCAAATTCCTGCAATATATATTCTCTATCTCACTCTACCCTTCTGAGAAAGAATATTATCTCCAGCGATCCATGTGTTTGAGCTGGGCTGCTGGAATCTCCTTCCTCTCCAATATAGGGCTGGCCCTGTTCCACAAAGGTGGGTCTCACAGGTCAGGGAGGATCTTCTCTATCTCTCTCTGTCTGTCTGTCTGTCTCTCTCTCTCTCTCTCTCTCTCTGTCTCTCTGTCTCTCTCTCTCTCTCTGTCCAGGTGGTCGGAGCTCTGCTGCTGGGCCATGTCTAATCTTCACTGCGATTCTTTGCTGAGTCTTCACTGAGGTGGTGGTGTTCAGCGTCCAGGTGTGTGTTCTTGCCCCCCTTACTGGATGTTCTGGAATGTTCTGTGGCCTTTGGCCAATGAGGTCGTGAACCATGTTCAAAGCATCCAAGGGGTCATGCCAACACCCTTCACTGTTGCCATGCTGAGAGGTGGAAAGTGCACATACTCAGGCAGTCAAGTTGCCAGAATGTCTAATCAACACTTTTCCGATACATAACTTCCAGACTGCTTGTAACTGGTCCCCCCAACCTCTTTGTGACCTCTTTGGTTTCCACTGTTCTCTGTTGCCAATATCTTTGGTAAATTTTCTGTCAGGCTCGATTTCTCTAGCTACATGTCAATTTAGAATGTTCAGTTTTGGGCCTGTGGTTGCCAGAGCAGTGTATAAAATGGCATGGTGGTCAGGTAAGTGATGCATTGGTTAAGGTGGGCTGGGGTGGGTGCAAGAAATTGTATCAGGCAGCTGGTTAGAGGATGATTACATGTCAGGTCAAGGTTGAGTGTGGCACCAGAGAAAGGTGGTGGGTCGAGTGCAAGGTGTGTGTTGAGGGTTTGGGAGTGAGGTTTGGAGGTAGAACAGGTCTGGAATGAGGAAAAATGAGAGTTGACCCACAGTGGAGGAAGTTGGGGTGTCAGCTCCCAGGGGGTGAAGGGGGTGGTCAACGACTGGGCAGCAGAGAGGAGTCGGGTCAAGAGAGGATGAAGTGGGTGAAGTAGGGTCAGGTTGGGAAAGGGTGAAAGGAGTTGAGCCCCATGAGTTGAAAAGTTGTTCAGTCTGAAATGGAGAAGAAGGATCGGCTCCTAGGGATTATATGGTCAGGGTCTGGGTGATGTAAGTGATATGGGGGAGGTATAGTTGTGGTCTGTGTGCAAGGTAGGTATGGGGATAGTTGAATATTTACTCAGCAGTTAGACTATACCTTTAATCGCTCTAGTGTAACTGTTTACTTAGTTTCATTGGAATATACCAAATTCTCCAACTTGGGTCTTTTTCGTAGGGTAGAAATGTCGGTTATTAGGGGATATAATTTTAAGTCGAAAGGGGGGAAATTTACAGAGAGGCATGTTATTTCCTCAGAGGGTGGTATGTGCCTGGAACATGCAGCCAGAGGAGGTGCAAAAGCCAATACAATAGCAACATTTTAAGAAGCATCTTGACAGATAGATAAACAAACAGGGAATAGAGGACTATGGACCGTGGAGAGGCAAAAGACATCATGTGTCAGTGCAGGCTGAGTGGGTGTAAGGGCCTTTTCCCTTGATACACTGTTCTTTTGTTTGATTTTAATTGGAGACTATCAGAGCATTCCAGGCTTCAGGGAATTGCCCAGTGGAATCTTCAAATTCCCAGGTACTTCCTTCCTTCCTTCAGACTCTGCTGTGATGGGGCCAGATTTCGTTGTCCAGTGATGTGATCAACTGGGATCACAACACTTTGGATTCTAGTATCTGGCAAGGCTGAAACATACAGGATCACATCACATCCTGAAAGTATCAGATTAGACACACCTCCCAACATGGGTCGGTAATGATACTGAGGTAGCTTATATGTTGGCTATGTTGATGAAGTGCGCAAGGCCAACAGAAGAACCAATTGCAACAGGAAAGAGATGTCACACACTGACGAGGAAAGCAGTGGAGGTTTGGGAATAAAACCTCTTCAGGGTCAGGACCACATTCACAAGGAGAAGCTTCAATCAGCAACAGAATAAAGGTCTTGTTTAAATGCATCAAATGAGCAGAAGTCTTATATATTCCTGAGACATGTGTTGGTGCAAGTAATGGAATGAAGCCCTGACATAGCAGTCACCTGCCCTGCACTCAGTCAATCAATGACCCTTCACTACTAGTAGTACCTGACAGGGTTATGTCAGCTATGTCTGCACCTAATGTGGAAGAAAAATGTTGCTGGGTGATACATTGCAGGACTCACACATAGCAGTAATTATGGTGAGAATTCAATCTCAAACATAAAGCAAGCATTTGATTCATACCTCAATATTCAGACTTGGGGACTGTTTTCCTCCTGGAATGAGGAAGAGACAAGTACTGAAAATCAAAGTGGCTGGAACTACCAGTAATTTTGGTGCAGGTGGGGAGGTATCCTGAGTGAATATGTAGCCATGGCAGGGGTGCCATAATGAATAGTGTTGGGGTCTGAGGTGGATGAGATTGAGTGGGGAAAAGGTTGCTGGCAATAGTGAGAGTGGCAGAGCATGAGCCTAGCTGGAAGGTGGGTACAGTATCAAAGAGATAATGAGTATAAGGTTTTGAAGAGAAGGTGGTGGCATTTTCATTGATGGGATGAAGAAGGTTACTGATATTTTTCCTACATTGCTGATCATTCCTTCAGATGGCTGAGACTGCACTGACCAAGTGGCAACCTCAGACCAGACCAGCACGGTCTAATGCCTTGCCTGCCACTGCTGGATCTGAGTGGAGAGGATGTCCTGCCCGAGTAGCACCCTGTTCAGCCGGACGTTCAGGTTCCTACCTGCCAAAAAGGCTCCATTTCCCCTTGCTTGCCATCTCTAGGACAGATATCATGAACAGTGAAGAGCAGCTTCAGACTGATCGTGCTCAACTGACTTTTAAAAATGGTGCAGGCGCTGGGCAATTCTACGATATCCAGTGATGAGTGAATTGTTCCATGAATGGTGCGTGGGGCTAGAATCAGGCAAGAGTGACACCAAAGGGGAAGGGTGGCTAGTCAACGAGGCAAGTTCCTTAAGATAAGGCAAGGAAACATGCTAAAGCTCATGATGATAAAACTCTCCCAAACACACAATGCAACTCATAGCCATGACAAGTAAGTTTCAGCTCACTGTTTCTACATACTATCAAGGTCTGCAGATGAATGTGCCCTCTATTTCAAAGAGGCTTCTTTAAGGGCCATGTGATTCCAATTTCTGAGGATTCCCTTTAGTAGACTCCCTGCCTGAAGGCATTCTGCAGATTTGACTGTTTAAATGATATTCATGAGTTGGCCTTGTAGCATGTGACAAGGTCAGCTCATTAAACTGCTATGTGAAATTTAGGCCACATGCATAGTCCAAACAGCTCTTCAACTAGAATAACTGAATCTCTGATCTATCACTTCATTAATGCTATAAACCTGAAGATTGCTTTTGGTGTAGTGCTAAGGAGGTAACTAAGGACTACTTTTGAAACTCACATCAGAATGAAAGAAACAGGAGCAGCAGTGCACATATTAAGCCATGGGCCTAGAGACCCCTAGCTGAATTTCTACATGAATTCAAATTTCAAATGGATTCCAAAAAAACTATTACTTCTGTGTGCAATTACTTGCAGACTAAGCATTCCTACTCCTCTGGGTGGGAATTTTGAAGATTTATTTTCTCCGAATGAAGAAATTTCTCTTCCCCTTAGTTCAAATCAGTCCTAATTTGAACACTGCTAGTTCTAAGTTCTCCAGACAGGGAAACAACGTCTCAGCACCTCCATGATATCCTGTAGGAATATTTTGCATTTCAATGAGTTTGCCGCTCGTTTTAAAATGCAGAGCATATAGGCCAATTCTGCTCAGTCTCTCCTCTTTCATTCCAGGAATCAGTCCAGTGATCCTGTATCACACTCCCTCTGAGATATGCATAATCCTTCCTTTGGTAGCAAATTCAAAATCTGACTTAGTACTCAATGCTGTTGTTTTGATTTGAACATGGCTGGCAATGCCAGCATTTATGATTCATTCCTAATTGTCCTTGAGAAGTAAGTGATGAGCACCTTCTTGAATGCAACAGTCTGTGTGATGTAGATAGACCTGCTGTGCTGTGAGGAGGAGTTCCAGGATTTTGAACCAGCATTTGAGAAGAAACAACAATATATTTCCAACTCAGCTTGGAGGGAAGCTTGTGGGTGATGTGTTCCTATATACAATGTCTGTTGCCTTTGGCCTTCTAGATGTTCGTGTTCATGGATTTAGAAAGTGCTATCCAAGGAGACTTGTTGGAATCCTGCAGTGCATCTTGTAAATAGTACTTACTGCTGCTACTGAATATTGATGTTGGAGGGAGTGATTGTTAGTTGATGTCATGCCAATCCAACCAGCTGCTTTGTCCTGGATGGTGTTAAGCTTCTTGAGTGTTGTTAGACCTGCACCCATCCAGGCAAGTGGAGGGTAGTCCATACGATTTATGAATTGTGTCTTGGAGGTGGTGGACAGGCTTTGGGAGTTAGGATATGAGTTAATTACTACAATCTTTCTAGCTTCTTATTTGCTGTTATAGCCTACTTATTTGTATTGCTAGTCTAATTAAGACTGTAAATACCCAAGACACAAATGCTGAGCCATGCAACACTCCACTTGTTACATTTTGCCATCCTGAAAATTAGTCATTTATTTGGTCTCCTGGTTTTCTGTTCTTTAGTTAATCCTCAATCCATGTCAACATATTGTAAGAGCTTCATTGTTGGAGATGCAACTGGGACATGAAGGCAATGACCCATCTGCTCTCTCAGGTGGATGTGCCACAATCCTTTGAAGAAAAATAGTTCAGTCCTTACTAATGTTTTACTTCAGTCAACATTAGTGAGAAAACAGAGTAACTGGTCATTATTATGTTGTTTAAATTTGCTATATAACTTGACTGCCATATTTCCCACATTACTGTAGTAACTATAATTGAAAACCACTTCATTGGCTGAAAAGTGTTTTGGGATATCCTGAGATAATGAATGGCACTTTGTTTTATTGTGTTTTTTTTCTTCAATCTTACTTTGTGTGACACCTTATCAAATGTCTCCAAATTTTAATATGTTGGGCACACCATTTACCCAAGATCTACTTTACAAGTCACTGTGCTGAACATAGAGTCTTAGAGTCATGCAGCACCGAAACAGACCCTTCGACCCAACTCGTCCCAGGTATCCAAGGATAAATCTTTAGTACAATTTAGCGTAACATAACATTACAATTCATCATATTTGAAGAACTGAGCATAAGTATGATGCAAAGATCATTTAGTGATGTGTTTTATAACTTTACAAAAGATGAAGATGTGATGGGTTTGAATACTTCTTGAATGAGTGTGCAATGCAATCGTCATGTATTGATAGCTCCACAATTAAATCTCATTATTGTGTTCAACATCCTCCACCATGGTCATCTTCATCCTGGTCATTCGGTTGAATGAGGAAGCCTGTAGTCACTGGAAAGCAACAGTTATAAGCCAATTCTGAAGAGATTTGATTCTGAGGGTCTAATAATTCAAACTTCCTGACAGTAATGCACAGATTGTCAAACAAAGGCATTATTTTGTGTTTATATTTAACAGCCAGTTAAGCAAGAAAGGGGTGGGGCCTCTTTCTGTCCATGAGACTGAGATTGGATCTAAGGTCCTGATGGATGACTTGGATACAATCAATTTTGCCTTGTGAGAAACTCTACTATGAAAAGAACACCGTAGTCTCTATTGCACTGGTCTCTGCTGCACACTGGCAAATAATAAGGTGTCATGGTTCTCTTTACTACAGGTAAGACAAAGAGGCAGATCCCATCTCTGCCTCAGATAGAATGAGGCATTGGACCCCATGTTGTTGGCAATGTGCTAATCTCGTGGTGACTGTCCAGCCAACTGAACCAACCAGTGGCTCCATCAAAAAAAATATTGGCAACAAAAACAGAATCCCTCAGACACAAGCAGGCTTGTGTATTGTAGCCTGCGGATATGAGCAGTAGAGCAAGACATCAAGATCATCTCAACTATAAATGCTCTCCCTTCCTCGTCAAGTCCAATCCTGCACTTCACCAACAAAGCCGAGCTTGCTAGACACCTCATGATTGTGACAATGGTTGCTGACACTGTAAACTACTACTGTATTATAGTGATGAATACAGATCAGAAACAATTAGAAAATTCTGATTCAGGTTGCAATTAATTGCAAATAAGAACACAAGCAATGCCAAAAAACTTCAAATGAATAGTTTGAAAAAGAAATGTTTTACTGTGAACAATGGCATTTCCTGAGTCCAACGTGGCTGTAAGTCTTTAACTGACTTCTGGTTTTAAATATGGATGCTTATTCTCCCACTTGCTATTCTGTTCACTTGCTGTTAAACATTCCCCATGAATGAGCATGGTCACTCGCGAAATGGAGGCAATGAAAGATCAGGAATGGGAGAACCAGGGAGGCAGTAAGTGGAGTGCTGAGCAGGGTGACCATCAGAGCATGGAAGGAAGTCAGGAGCAGAGCGCTGAGCAGGGCAATGAGTGGAGCACCAAGTAGGGTAGTCAGTAAGGTGGCAAATGTGCCTAAGCATTTGTCAATGGCATCGCATATGTACATGTGGGTACTAACTTCTGGTTCTAGGCATTCATCAAAGATGTCAGTGGTACTGACTTCCTCTCCTAGTGCAGCAACAGGAGATCACTGTGCAGTAAAAGCACAATTGTCTCCTTGAGTTTAAAACCTGGACTGAACATTGTAAGCTCCAGCAACTAGCTCATCAGATTCCCACCATTCTCAGTACACTCAATAATATAATTGGTCTTATGGTGCCGAGAACCCACACCAAGGTATTATACTAAATTTATGTCATCAGACTTGAATACTCAACTTCAGATCATTTCTGAATACATTGTGACCAAAGGCAGTGAAATACTGCATGAGTTAGGCTATAACCTCCAGGCACCAGTTTTCTTTTGGGAATAGTCTGAAGTAAAACATGTTAAATCTTCAATAATGAGAAATTCAAGCTTACTGCACTATCAGTCCTTCACTGAAAGTGAACTGACTGAAGTTCTGGATGGATATAAAACAGGAATTCTGCTCATGCAAAGAGAATCACAGAAATTCAAAGTCAATGGAAACCACACAGTGAATGCTGTCTGGTGGAACTGACAACATTTCTCAAAGGCTAACATTGGTATTGATTCTGGATGAACTTCTAAATGATCAATGTGCTTTGAATGCCACACGGAACAGCTCTCTTTTTTCAGGTAGAAGTCCAGTCTTTGTAGTGAGTCTGTTAAATGCATCACCAAATAACAAAAATTAAATTAAAATGGTAAAGAATACATACAAAGAACAGAAAATCAAGGCTTTAAGAAGAATAGAAGCATTGAAAAACTTTCCCTGAAATGAATTTTTAACATTTATTTTAGAATAGACAGCAAATATTCAATTTGCTGCCTCTTCAATTTATTATTTTGATTACTTAGATATTCTACTTTGTAAATCAGGGATGCAGCAAAAGTTACAGAGAAAGACAATCTATTTTAGTATTTAACACATAACTTTGAGGCAGCATGGTGGATATTCTAATCTATAATGATACATACTTATTTCCAAAAATTTCTTGTTTTAGAGCTTTTTCTATTCAAGCTTATACCTTAAAGCAGCTTTCTTTTTATATTCAGAGGGTAGATAAAAGTCAATCCTATTGCTATGAGTCTGGTGTCAGATAGAAGCCAGACCAGGTAAAGATGGCAGATTTCCTTCCCTAAAGAACATTAGTGAACCAGATATTTTCTTCTTGCAATCGACACTGGTTTCATGGTCATCATCAGACTATTAATTCCAGATTTGTAATTGAGTCCAAATTTCACTAACTGCCACAACGGGATTCAAAGGCAGACCCAAGGATCTTTACCAAGACTTTTTAAATAATAGCGTAGCAATAATACCACTAGGTCATTGCCTTCACTCATTGTGTAATACAAGGATATAGATAATTGAATTTCATTTGCTTAGAAGTTGCTGGACAAGGCTATTGTATGTGAGGCTAATAGTTTGTGAAAGTGTTAATGATTCAGTGCAGTAAACACCGTCCATTGTGATCATTTTATGAGAAAGTGGTCAGAGTAAAGAAGGAGCTTACAGGAGTTAGACCTGGGGTTAGTATGTTCCTAACAGTTTCTGTTCTACTATAAATGTAAACAGAAATCGTGGAAGATTGTGAGTGTGATATTAATGAGGTGAGATTAGGTAATATTGATGGTGATAATGAGTGATAATCCCCTTTAATAGCCTTCCTGCAAGAATCTTTCTACGACACCCTGGATTTAGTTGGAAAATGCATCTTTTCGGTTTCAATCTCAAGAAGAGCTGGAGATCTCACCTGATTTTACCTTTGTTTTGCCATAGCCATATCGTTTATGGAAATTCTGCCTATTGTGTGCAGATTCTTTGTTGAAACTTTATTGCTGGAACAGCACAGCAGGTCAGGCAGCATCCAGGGAACAGGAGATTCGACGTTTCGGGCACAGGCCCTTCTTCAGGATTCTTTCCAAACCAAAAATATTTTAAAGGTAAAAGATAGTTTACATTGAGCTATTCTAATTAATTCTACAATAGTAGAAATTCCCCACTATTCCTACACTGTTCATTTTGCCCTCATCACTGATTTTCTTGTACGTCAGCTCTTCTATCTCACTTTGACAATCTGGGCTCTTAGAACATTTTAAACAATGTGATTCCCCTTTTTCTGTTCTTTAGTGCACCCTATTTACCCTCATTTGAAAAGCCTTTAGCATATCACTTCTTGATTCTCCTCAATGTAAATGTAAATGTCTCCTCAATCAATATTATGATACTTCCAAATGTTTTCTTATCCACTTTCCATTTCACCTGAAAAACTTTGTAGTCTGTGCTATGACAGGTTCCACAGGCAAGGGTTCCCAATCAGTTGCAATTTCAAATGGGCTACCCCCAAAAGTTTATGCTCCCAGATGGGAATAGGTGTACTAGTTCCCTTCTCAATCCCACCACAGGGTGGCTGTGACAGGTCAAATTTAAATAGCATCCCTTTCCTCACCTAATTGTCCACTTGGACCTTTGTCTAAGAGCCAAATTAACCAGGCTTTCTTTCGGAAAAGGAAGACTGCATTTATTCACTATTAAACATCAGAAGAACCTAATAAAATGTAACACACATACACACTGATTAGAAATGTAGATTGAGTGAAAGTGTAATCGTTAAAAAGTTTTATAAATCAGTGTCTGCGATATGTACAGTATGGATGGTACAATGTTGGAATGTGAATGTAAGTTGGATGATGCCAATATCACTGACGTTCATAGCAAAGCAGATGATTTTGAGATTCTTGGCTTTGTAAGTCAGCTGACAGACTTTTGACCAGTTTCCTTTTCAATGGTGATTTCACTGTCTGACCTGCCTTCTAACACTCAGAGTGAAAGAATTTTTCTTTGCATGTGGCGC
Organism: Chiloscyllium plagiosum; assembly: GCF_004010195.1. Classification (NCBI taxonomy): domain Eukaryota; kingdom Metazoa; phylum Chordata; class Chondrichthyes; order Orectolobiformes; family Hemiscylliidae; genus Chiloscyllium; species Chiloscyllium plagiosum. The sequence goes on along the minus strand of NC_057732.1, from coordinate 16,363,658 downwards.
TGGGGTGTCTGATGGCTGCCCTCACAGCTCACTGAAACATCAGCCCACTAACGCACACAGATCATCCATTGATGCTGGCTTGCAAAACCTTCCTTTTGTATATTCTTGGAAGGGTAAAGCACAAACATAATAAAACCAAAGAACTGCAGATGCTGGAAATCAGAAACAAAAATAGCAATTGCTGGAAAAACTCAGCAGGTCTGGCAACCTCTGTGGAGAGAAAGTAGAGTTGACATTTTGGGACCAGGGACCTTTCTTCAGAACAATCGGTACAAGTTTTGACAGACATTCATTGACTTTACATCTGCAGTCATATTTATGTTTTATTTCGTCTTTTAAAATTCACATGTTGTAATCTGTGAGTATGGTCCGTGTTCTCACACCTGGAATGTTGGTCTGTCATATTTGGCCATCTTTAAGCTAATATTCAGTAAAAGCTTTCATATGGTACTTGCAAGTGTCTACATATCCTCAGCTCATCTGATTTATTCATGAGAATGTTTGCACAGTAGTAAATGCCATTAAGTACTGCTAAACCTCTTTGTTTTTTTCTTACCATTTTGAATCCTCAGCCTCCTTCAGTAACTTGTTATTTTCCTGCTTTAAAGTTTTGCTTTTGTTCTCTTCTTTCTGAATCTACACTTAGACTCCCACACCCCACTAAACTATAATAAATCCTCCGTAACAGCTCTAGTAATCTCCTCCATGGTGATATTAGTCTCAGCCTTATTGAGGTGAAACACATCTATCCTACACAGGTTTTACCTTCCTCAGAACCAATACTTCAGAAATCTAAAGACCTTTTCTTGTACAATCTCTCTAGCTAAACATTCATCTCCTCTATTCTCCTATTTTCAAAAGCATTAGATCCTACCACCAGGAATAATCCAGAGATTACTGATAAAGCCCTGTTTATTAACTTCCTTCCTAGTTCCCTAAGATTTGGTTTCAGGACCTCATCTAACTCATTTTTTTTATTATCTCGTTTTCATTAGAAATATCCAATGAAGAGATTTGATGCATGTTTTTAAAAAAAAACTGCCCATCTCACAAATATTTTTAGTAGGTCTCCTTCTTTAGAAAAAAATCATAAATATGTTCCATCATTTTTAACTTGAATAATCATGTTTAAAATAAAATCAGATTGTTATACATACAGATATCTGACTAGGTCTATGACGGTATTAGACAGAGTAGATAGAGGGAAACAGTTCCTATTGGTGGAAGGGATGAGTATCATGAACACTGCTTTAAGGTGATGGGGAAAATAATCAACAGCAACAAGAGGACGAGCTATTCTGAGCAGTAAGCGGGATGCACAGTCGGACAGTATGGTGGAAGCAGGTTCAATTACTTCTTTCAAAAGAAATTTGGTTAAGCAAATAAAGACATTTGCAGGGTGGGAAATGAGACTGACAGAATGATGGGCAGAATGGCCTGTAACTGCTCCAAAGCTACGCCATGATGTACATTTATGCTCCATGATGTACATTTATGACTATTTTCAATTGTCTGTGCCTACGTTATGGCTTTATTTTCCAAACATCACCTCTACTTTGTATTTCCTTATTCTTTTCATTACTAACTTGGACTCTTGCCAGTAGCTTTCTGAAAATCTGCGTGCATACTATCAACTTAATTTCCCTGGTCCATCATATCAGTAATCCTACTTTTAAAATATAAAGAAGGTCAATGAAGTATGACCTGTTTTCCAAAATCCAATGGTGGCTGCCCTTTAAGAAAAAAATTTGTTTGTGCACTAAATTCTCAAACGTTCAGGACAAATAATCTATGTTTTCCACAGGTGTCCCAAGATCCTTTATATAATCAATGTAATCTAATCATCTTCTGAAGCAATTTAATGACATTTCTAAAGTAAATAAAGTATTGGCTGTAATATCAAATGACAGTTCAACCAAAGAAAAGCACTCCAGGCCAGCAGTGGAGCAATGTGGGACTCAGGAGTGGCTAGAGTGAGGTTAAAAAGAGTAGAGCATGCAGAGAGCAGAGAAGTCCCAGAAGCAGACGGTCTGAAAATGGAGCTGGGTGGGACTTGGGAGCAGCAGCAATGAGGTTAAAAGGAACAGCGAATGCAGACAGGTCTTAGAAACAGTCAGACCATTGAGTGGGGGACTACAAATTAAACTGCGACATTATAGGACAGCAGGTAGGTAATGGATAGGTATTTCTCTCCTGCAACTGGATGTTCATTTAAGTTAAGCCTATAAAGTAATGAGTAATTTAGAACTTCAATACCAAATCTTTTCACTTACTAGAGTTAAGGGGTCCTGTTTGCTTGTCTAACAGAGAGAGCAACAAGAATTTTCTAGTCTGTATCTAAGTAAAATTAAAGGCCAAATAAAAACAAGGGCCGATATTCTATTCAGTTAAGATATGTCTAGGAACTGCACCTCATTATTTGTATATTCTGGACTATATGGGAAATCCAATATGCTCCTGGTAGTTTGCATGACTGTGGGGACTGGCAGTACTTCTGGATGGAGCAACTAATGCTCTGGGAAGCAGCTGGGGGTGCTACAGTACATTCACAAAGCAGAGAACATTGTGGATAGCATATGGTCACCCTGCAGCTTTAGGAAGCCCAGGCAGAGAAGGAATGAGAAACTGCCTGACAGATGTAGGGGACCAGGGCAGGTATTGAGTGAATCACTTGAGTGCATTATACTTACAGACCATTTTTGGCCTTGGAAATAGTGATGGTTTCTCAGTAAAGTCAGAGCCAAGCCCATGGCACTCTGAACAGGAATGGGATTGGGAGGTTTGCTAATGATATTTGGGTGGATTTAAACCAGATTGGCAGGGAGAGAGGATCTTGAAAAATCTTTCAGAGGAGAGAGAAGCTGAGATGGAATCAGAAAATTAGAAGGGAGCATGAAAGGCAGAGAAAACATGGGCTAGATATGAAAGAACTAATTGGAATATATTTTAATGTAAGGAGCCTAAAGATTAAGACATATGAGCTGAGAGCATAGATAGACATGTTGGTGTATGTGTTCATAGCATTGACTGAGTCTTAGCTGTAAGATGGGCAGGACTGGCAGTTAAATATTCCTGGCTAAAGGACAAAATACAGTGGGGGATAGAAAAGGAGCAGGGTCAAGAGATCAATTATGAGAGTGAGGAGGGATGATAGTTTGGAAGGATCATCAAATGACAGCATGTATGTAGCAGCAAAAAACACAAAAGGGGCAAACACACTGTTCCAGATGAAATCACACATCTGCATTTATGTTAAAATTCCAAATTTCCAAATGTTAATGAGCTATGATATGTCTTTTTTACATCACAACCCACTGGTTCCTCACTGGTGACTCACAGACCATCATTTCTACTGGTCACACACATAATCTCACTAGCACTGCTCTTGTACATGCTGCATTGTCTACACCGATCACTTGCACGTGATCCTCTTCACTGGTTACAAATACTATTGGTTTCAGTTATCATTCTAAAGCATAGCTGAAAAGCTACAGATTTAAAAAAAAATGTTTTCTTCAGAGCTTAAATAAGCTTAGATTTTCATTCTGATGTCAGTTCCAGTTTGAAACTGCACTTTTGTAACAATGAGAGAAAATCTGTGGAATTCTCCAAAAAGCGCGCATTGCGAAGGACATTGCCCTAAAGACAAATTTTCTGCATGATGGAAATAACGCATCTGTGATGAATTATATGAAGTTATGTTTTGGTGTAAGAAAATATCTTTTAATTGGTGAGAACTCAAGCAACATTTTAAATATCCATACAAGGCTAAATAGTGTAGAAGTCTGAAGTGTAATGATATAAAATTAAAATACAAGAAAATGCTGGAAAGGCTTACAGGGATGGGGAACATACGGCCTTCTAGGCCATTGTGTGTGGCCTTTTGAATGAATCCAAATTTTGCAGAACAAATCTTTTATTCTTTTATTAATATGTTTTTTACATCCTTTATTAGTTTTATTTTTATTTTAATCTTAAAATGAATGTATTTAAAATACCAGAGAGTAAAAGAAAATTCAACAAAATAATCCTCACAGACTGACTGCCACAATTGAAAAAATGTGAATTTTGAAAAGTATATAATTGAAGTTTCTTGGATGCGGCCTTATCAGATTGCAAGTAACATAATGCGGCCTTCCAACATGAAAAGGTTCCCCGCCTTAGGAGGTCAACAGCATCAGAATGAACCCTTGCTCAAATATTATTACATCTCTAACTTTCTCTGGTTCTGATGATAGGTAATTGACCTGAAACCTGAAACTCTTCTCTCTATTTACATACTGTCTCATCTGATGAGATTTTCTGTTTTTATTATTTTAAATATGATATCTGGCAATACAGCTTGATTACAGTTAGATAATTAATTTTCCACATGTTAGATAAACAAATATGTAAATAATACGTAATTATCATAACTGATTAAACTGAATGACAAATCAGAAACTAGTCAATTAATTATTGCCTTGCAACATTGAACTTTTATCACCGGCTATTCTCATCAAAAATATCATTGCATCTTCTATTGAAGACATATTTTAACACTATGTAAGTGAAAGGTATTGATTGAGTTAAAACTGGGACACCTGCCTCCACATCAGCTTATTTGTCAAAAAAACATCTGTAGCACATCTTCTGATCTGAATATACCATGCCAGAATTTGCAGAAGGAGTTTGATATGTACTGTAAACTCTTTAGTTCAAGAACAGAAAGTTGTCACTTGCCTACCTGCTCAAACATTTCACTGTAGAATTATTTTTCTTAAGCACAGGAATGATCACCCAAGATGTATATTTGTCAAACAACAAATTTTTAGAAGTGCAGGTCCATCCTGCAAGAGAAATGGATCACCATTTGATTTAATTGATGTGAAGAAAGAACACAATATTTACATTGAGGTCGAAGTTGTACCATCAAATGCATTAGCTGGATCAGTTTATAAGTGCTATGTTATAAATTGTTGAAAGATTGGTTAGGTTTAGAAAAGGAGTTGAATAACAATCTAATTCAGTGAAAGTAAATGAAGGACCACTAGGATAAAGTTAAATATAAAAATGGATGGAGACTAGATCAGTTCACTTGAAAATATTCTCTTAGGTACTACACATATAATAAAAACCTAAAATGTGCAGTTAGTCATAAGGCAAAGCCAGACAAAGATGAACACAATTTTCTTTTATTAAACCTATATGTGATGCCTCATTCATATAAAGGTATAAACGTTTTATAATATTATGATGGCATTGAACTCGAATGATAGTATCGCTGCAGATCTTCCATAACATATTTACAATTGACAACAATTTTGGCTTAACTATAAGGTGAAATGAAGGAAAATGTTATGATTTTTGTTTTGATAAAAGAAAGCATTCTTGGGTCAGAGAAGGTGGCCTGGTTATTTATGCTGCTGTAAGTTTGTTTTAGGTGGAGGCACGGAATTGGGATGGAAAGTAGCTGGGAAGCTCAAGTCCACATTCAAGAACAACTTAACCATGGTTGATAAGTTTCTCAACCCCATTCTCCTGCTTTCTCCCCATAACCCTTGATCCCCTTGACAATCAAGAACATAGCTATCCCTGCGTTGAATATATTTAATGGCCTGTCCTCCACAGCCTGCTGTGGCAATGAATTCCATTGGTTCACCACTCTCTGGCTGAAGAAGATTTTTCTTTTCGAAAAGGTCTTCTCTTTACTCCCAGGCTGTGCCTTAGTCTTTCCTACCAATGGAAACATCTTCCCAACATTTACACCGTCCATGCAGTTTAGTATTCTGGAAGTTTCAATTATATCCCCCCCCCCCCCAATCTTTCTAAATGCCTTCAAGTAAAGACCCAGAGTCCTCAAATATTCCTCATGTGTTAAGCCTGGGATCATTCTCGTGAATCTCCTCTGGACCTGCTTCAGGGCCAGTACATACTTCTTGAGATATGGACCCCAAAATTGCTCACAACACTCAAAATGTGGTCTGACCTGAGCCTTTTAAAGCCTCAGAAGTATATTCCTGCTTTTATATTCTAGTCCTCTCAAAATAAATACCATCGCTGTATCTGCTTTCCTAACTATCGACTCAACCTGCAAGTTATTCTTAAAAGAATCCTGGACTAGAACACCCAAGTCCCTTTGCTCTTCAGATTTCTGAATTTTCTCCCCATTTAGAAAAGAGTCCTTGCCTTGTTCTTACCAAAGTGCATGACCTCACACATTTCCACATTGTATACCATCTGCCATTTCTTTGCCCACTCTCCTAACCCATCTAAATCCTTCTGCAGACTCCCTGTCTCCTCCAAATTTCTTTGTATCATCTGCAAACTTAACCAGAATGCACTCAGTTCCTTCATTCAGATCACTCCTGTATAAAATGAAAAGTTGTGGTCCCTACATTGACACTGGTCACTGGCTGCATTTCTGAGAAGGATCCTTTTATCCACACTCTGTGCTTTCTGCCAGATAGTCAATTTTCTATCCATGCCAGTACCTTGCCTCTAACAATGAGGGCCCTTGTCTTACTCAGCAAACTCCTATGCGGCACCTTGTCAAAGGTCTTCTGGAAGTCCAGGTAGATAACACCCATTGACTCTCCTTGGTTTAACTTGCTCGTTACCTCCTCAAAGAATTCCAACAGATTTGTCAGACATGACCTCCCCTTAATGAAACTATGCTGACCTTGCCCTATTTTACAATGCACTTCCAAGTATTCAGAAATCTTGCCCTTCACAATGGACTCCAAAATATAACCAAAGGCTGAGGTCAGGCTAATTGACCTGTAATTTTCCATCTTTTGTCTTCCTTCTTAAATAGGAGGGTTACATGAGTGATTTTCCAGTCCTTGGGACCCTCCCTGAGTCCAGTGATCACTTGACAAATAAACCAATAATGTAAAATAGGATCATTCTAGGCAGACAATGAGAGAATGAGAGCAATTTAGGAATTCATTTGTGTAGTCAGTGGAGCCAAATTGCATCCCATGGTGTTCTCTGCCCATTGAATGGGAGAGTTGTAATATCACTGGAGTCACAAACTAATATTCTGGGAATGTAGGTGCAAATTACACTGTGGCAGATGGTGAAATTTGAATTCAATAAAATTTAGAATTAAACGCTGGTCTAATGGTAACTGTGTAACCATGGTTGATTAATGCCCTTTATGTAGTCTGGACTTCATATTACTCCAGATCTGCAGCAAAGTTACCGATTCTTAACTGCTTTTTGAAATAGACTGGATAGCCAATCAGTTCAAGGGCAATTAGGGATGAGTAACAAATGCTAGTCTTGCCAGTGATGACCCCATTCCATTCAGGAATAAGGAAAACATAAAATTCTTCATATGCTGGCAATTTGGGTCATTGGATTTTCCAATACTGCACTCGCATTAAAAAAACCTGATTCCCTAAAAATATAACAAAAGGATTTTGCAGATGTGTATTGCCTGATCAATATCATTTACATTACAATTATTTTGCACTCTCTCTGGTTTCACTTCAGTTATTGGCTTGTTGAATGTTCTGAAAAGAGAATCCGAGTCTATAAAAAGTGGGTCCATAATTCTAGAAGTCTGTGAGGCTGTTTGCATTGACTGCTGACTTTGGAACTCAAACAAGATATACAGTCCTATGTGCTACAATACAATCCATTATCCAAGGCTTTCCTGAAGGCCTGGTATTCATCATTGAAATAAAGTTAAAAATCACACAATATCAGGTAATAGGTTTATTTGGAAGAACTAGCTTTTGGAGTGGTCTCCTTCAGCAGGCAGTTATGGAGTATAAGATTGTAAGACCCAGACTTTACAGCAAAAGTTTACAGTGTAATGCAACTGAAATTATATACTGAAAAAGACCTGGATTGTCTTTTATGTTTCTCATCTTTTAGAATGAACATGTTGGTTTCAGTTCTTTCATACATAAATCACAGAACTTTTTAAAAATTACATTCTCAAGTGAACTTTAACAATTGGTGTCATGTCGGCCCAGATAATGCATTTAAGGTGTGAGGTGCCCTGTGTGAGACTGCCTGTGCCACAATGTCCAGACTGATTCTCATCTAAAAAACAAATTTATAGAATCTTACATGGATTCATGAAGTTTTTGAGCAAAATAAAATGTAATTCTACAAGTACAAATTCACCTCTCAATGTGTGCATGTGGGGAGGGGGTGTTATGAATGTCTGTGAGGGAATGTGTGTATGTGTGTGAGTGTGAGTGTAAAGGGGTTAAAGTCTATGAGAGGGTGTGTGTGAGTGTGAGTGTTGGAATGTATTTCTGAGCGTATGAGAGAGAGCTTGTGTATGAGAGAGGGTCTGTGTGAGCGTATGGGTCTGTAGGAGTGTGTGTGTGTAGGAGTGTGTGTGTTTAGTGCAGTGGGGTCACTTGTAGTGTCACATGAACCAAAGGTAGAGGCCATTCCCATGGGTACTGAACTTGGCTATCAGCCTCTGCAAGGCCACTTTGTGTTTTTGCCTGTCCCGAAGTCCCGAAGGGCTGAGGTCAAATGCCCTGGACTGCTGAAGTGTTCTCCGACTGGGAGGGAACACTTCTGTCTTTTGATTGTGTGGTGTCATTGATCCCTTTCCAGAGCCTCTGCTCGGTCTTGCCAATGTACCATGCCTCAGGACATCCTTGCCTGCAGCATATGAGATAGACAATGTTGTCTGAGTCGCGTGAGTACCTCCACGTACATGGTGGGAGGTGTCCCCATGCATAATGGTGGTATCCGTGTTGAACTCTTAGATGTCTTGCAATGTCTACCATGGCATGGTTGTATGGTGTTGTCCTGAAAGCTGGGCAAGTTGAGAAGTGGAGGCATGGGGAAGGTCTTGGCATGGTGGTCATCTTCATGGATAATGTGTTGCAGGCTGCGAAGAACATGGCGTAGTTTTTCGGCTCCTGGGAAGCACTGAACAATGAAAGATACCCGTTGGTTGCAGCATGTGTCTGTCTCCTGAGGAGGTCATTATGGTTTCTTGATGTGGCACGTTGGAACTGGCAGTTGATGAGTTGAGCATCGTACTCCATTCTTAGGAGGGCATCTTTGAATACTTCCACCGGCATCTTCCAGACAGACTCACACTCACAGATAGATACAGACACACAGACACTCCTACACACACATACTGATACAGACCCATACACTCATGCAGATCCTCTCTCATATATAAGCTGTCTCTCATACACTCACACGCACACACCCTCTCACAGACTTATATCCCTTTACACTGACACTCACACACGTACACACACTGTCTCACAGACACTCATAACCACCCACATACCCACCACCACACACACGCACACACACAAGTTTGAGGGGTGAATTTGTACTTACAGAATTAGTTTATTTTACTCAAAAACTGCATGAAACAATGTAAGATTCTGTAAATTTGTTTTTTAGATTAGAATCAGTCTGGACATTGTGGTACAGGCAGTCTCACACAGGGCACCTCACACCTTAAATGCATTATCTGGGCCGACAGGACACCAATTGTTAAAGTTCACTTGAGAATGTAATTTTTAAAATGTTCTGTGATTTATGTATGAAAGAACTGAAACCAACATGTTCATTCTAAAAGATGAGAGACTTAACAGACAATCCCTTTTTCAATATATAATTTCAGTTACATCATACTGTAAACTTTTGTTATAAATTCTGTGTCTTACGATCTTATACTCCGCAACCACCTGATGGAGGAGCAGTGCTCCAAAAGCTAGTGCTTCCAGATAAACTTGTTGGACTATAACCTGGTGTTGTGTGATTTTTAACTTTGTACACCCCAGTCCAACACCGGCATCTCCATATCATCATTGAAAAACATTGTAAACTTATTTTTTTCCTTAACTATTTGTCTATTATCATGGAAATGCAGAAACTTCATGTTTTCAGCTCATTTCAATATTGAGGCAATCAGCGTGGGAAGCCAGTTAAAAAGAAAATAAGATTTGGGAATGACAGTACAGTCTAAACTGAACTTCCATATTATGGATGTGGGCAGACATAAACTATCTTTCCCAGATTTTACTGTTTCTTTCAATGAAGCAATGACAACTTCTGGATTTCTGCATTCAACAGCAAATGCAGTACAACTTGTCCATAAGTAATGGCGGGCACCATTAGTTATTTGAACGGCAAATTCTGGACAATCATTTTTAGGTTTAGATGAAAATCATATCATTTACTTGGAAGTCAACATGGATATTCACTCAGATTGTCAACACAAAACAAGCAATATGCTCATGAGATTACGGACTGATCTTTAGGTTATATGTAAAATGAAGAATTGTCCTCTGATTCCATTAATCTAATTAACTCAATTTCATGAAATCATCCACTAAATATTTACAGGAAAATGTCTGACCAAAAATTATTTTCAACACTGCAGAGGCCTTCAGTACTCAAAGGGTAAAACATCTTTCAGTGACTTCAGGATTGACCAGTTCTCTGCAGTGGCTGGCATTTTATTTTGATTTCTCATGCATACACAGTGATTTATTCCCTCAGGGCTTCTGTTCCAATACACAAACCCGCCCACTATCTCCACTTTATAGCCCCACAGACTGCACAATGATCCTAACTATTGGACTGAGGATCTCTACAAAATGAAAGGACAAAATGAAATGAGGCATCTGCCAACCAAAAAGAGGTGACTTCCATTATTTACTTGGTGTTTTCTAGCACTGCACAGTGAGGTTTGTGCAAGTTTACAATCTGAGGGACATGTTCCATAACATATTAATATGGGCAGTGTACTAATATCAAAATGTAATTTGCAATTCTTGTTTTCACTGAGAATGCATCAATTTTAATTTTTATCAACAAATATCATTCCTGCAGTGTCTTTTATTGAGACAAAACAAAATATTTTTTAAAAATTCTAGCATTATTCTCCTTTTATTCCAGTTTGCTTCTCCTTTCTTACCAAGTGAGTTGTTATTCCACTCTGCTTATGAAGTGGCACTCTAAACACCACCGATGCAGCCTTAGGAACTAGCTACTGCAATTGGTTGAGACAGCTGTCACAGACAGTTGGCTCATTTTAATATTTTTATGTACGGCACTGTAATTAGTGCAGGCTTCCCCACAATTGCAACAATGACTGAAAATGGCATTTAATATTGCTTTCCAACATGACCACACTATAATGTGACTTCTGGCACTAAGTATCAGTGGAGCTGCCATTTCTAATTCAATAGAAAAGAGAAATAGCTAAGGATATAGGTGCACCTGAATGGGTTTACTTTAGCTGTCCTAAACAATAAATGCAGGTGGAATGTAACCATTTATTAGAAAGAAAAAAGCTTGTAATCACCATACTGATTTATTACCATGTCCCTCAACTTATTTTCTTTCCAGAAGTGAAATTAGTCTTCTTTTGAATTAATTCAAAATAGCTGCAAACTGTTTTAATCTTTGCTCTCATCCTCATTTGCAAAGGTCCTTATTAACCTAGCTGATGTTACCACTGGACAAGTCATATCTCAAACTGAAATCTGGTTTGATAGATTATATTTTGCTTTATTTTTTTCACTGAAATACAAGCATGCATTCCTGTAGTGTTAGCTTTAGCAATGTAACAAAAATTTAATACACAAGAAGAATGAAGACTATAACACAATTAACCAAGCTATCTTTACATAAACACTTTGAAAGATTTCAAAACACAGAGTGAAAACCTCACAATACTCAAACACTAAAGAGAATTCCCTCTGTCAAATCTATAAGTTCAACTTGAATGATCCTTAAAAAATATGATCTTGGGCATGACTACTCAAAACTGAGCTTAAACTTTCTTAGCTTCAAATTACCTTTTCATGGTTCTACCCAAACACTTCTCGTTTAGAGCATTCAACTAAAACTCTTACGCTGAGGTAACCAATTTCTTAATTTTTCTGAATGTACTCCTTTTCTAGAACCAAACTGTTCCACATATTTAACTTCAACTAGGGCTTATGTAAACTGAAGAAAAAAAATGCTTTCCAGGCTAGGGTTTTTCTTCAAGTATAATCAAAAGCAATTGTGATTCTTACAACTGAAAACAAGCTAATGCTCTTCAATATTTGTTTTGCTTGTAAAATGCAATGCAAACAAATTCTCATTATTAACATAGGCATTCTCTCTCAGATGCTGGTGTTAAAAAACACATAGATCTAAGAATACTGACAAGTTAAGTACTAAAACTCTTCATATACACAGAAAAAACATCCAAATACCATGAGTTTAAAATTCAAACTCTGAAATAAAATGTTACATTCAATAGATCTATCATACATAAAAATGTTACATACATAAATTGCACATATATCACACAACCCCACAAAGAAGAATGAAAAGCATCTTTAAGAGGCATTTTCATTGCCCATCAGAAATTATCATAACACTATTTCCATGTCACATTAGTAGCAATAAAATATTAACATTAATATGCAATGTGCTACACAGCAACCATATTCTGCATAAATCCAGGGGCTTCATAGCACTCAGTGTCCTTATATGTGCCGTCAATAAAATGTGCATCCTAACATCTTGTTTTCCAGACACGTTAACAATTTTGAAATTATATGATTGGAGAGTTAGGCTCAACTGAATAATTATAGGTTCTTATCTCGAAATACTTCCAAGAAAATCCAAGGATCGTGGTCCACATTGAGGACAGTTTCTTCCACATTCTTGGTGATGTACATCCCGAAATGATGTAGAGCCTCAATGTCTCTTTCTCAACTGTTGAATATTTGTTGCTGACATGCAATCAGTTTTTGCATGATTAGAACAAATTTGTTAAAGATACAATGACAATGCTAAAGGTTGAGACAAACTTGCAATAAAATCTACTCATGCCAACATAATAAAAATTTACTCTTTTGTCCTATGCATGGGTAAATTCAAAATAGCCCTTTCTCTCATTTCTTGACATACTACTTGCCTTTGACCTACTATGTGATCCAAATAAATCAATTTTCATTTGATAAATTATCTCTTAGTCAGATTTGTAACCAATTTTGCTTTTTGTAGCTTATTAAACAATCCAGTCAAGTGGTGTAAATGTTCACTTCAGGTTTGGCTAAGAATAACCAAATTGTTTATGCTAGCAACATAATTAAATTGGCCTTAAATTACTTTACTGGTTAACTATGGGAACATTGTGCATGCAGTTTTCATTTCAAATGGCATGACTTTGCATTGTATAATCCATCCAGTGATATAAAAGGCAATATTTCTTTGGCTCTATCAGTCAACAAGACTTGCTAATGTCTTTCTAGCACACCAATCTTTGTGGTAATTCATGCATACCCAATGTTGCCCTTTAAACTTAGAATAGGATGAGCTAGCATTGGTTACCATGTTAACTTTGTGACAATCAACATAGAATCATTGTGACCAATTCTGTCTTGACACTACCTTGATGGGTAACCTCCAGCCAGTATAATTCAGCTCACTGTTAGAATTGTCCATCACAATTTTGTACAACATTTGAGCTACTCTCTCTGGATTGGTCTGGAAGGGTGTTCTTCTGTAAGTAACAGTTTCCCCACAATAATGTCATGAACAGCCAAATTGATTTATGATTTTGTAATGACCTTTATAAGTTACTTCAATAGTTTACTGGAAAATGTTATTCTACCTATCTCTTCAACCATCAATCTCATTATCCAGTCTGAATGCAGGGCAGAGGTTATGGGGCGGGGGGGGGGGGGGGGGGGGTGGTCATATTTTGAACTTTATATTTTGTCCAATTATTGTCCTTGATAGTTTTTATTTAACATGTTAACCTGACACTGGGTAATTATTTCTCCAATCTGGAGTACTCATTACATGGCTAACACTGAGTTTATTTTTGATTTCTTAAGGTCCAGTGATCTTTGCATTTAATGGTTCCACAGAGACAGGCAACAACGCTAATTCTTTTCTCCAGTAACAACATTTGAAATGTGGGCTTTTTAAAATTTGTTTTATTTTTGATGGCTTGTTGAACAACCTTCAAATGCTTTTTAACCAAATCGTACGCTTTGGTTCATATCTCTCTGAGTTAGAAATTGAGGCTGAATTCTGGGTTATCAATTTTTCTTTAGTCAATTTTCATTTAATTTCCCTACATTAGTTCAAAATAACTAAATCCTGTCAACTCATTGGGTGTGTCCGTAATGCCAAAATAACAGAGGAATTCCAATCCAATCATTAGGACATTTATGATAATAAATTATAATTTTGATCTTAAAAGTTTAATCTGTCTTTCTAATGCACCTTGAGATTGTGAGTGATAGCAGAAGTGTCAATTGTTTTATTTGCAAACTAGTCATCATTTCTTTAAATATTTGCAACAAAATTTGAATCTTGATCTGATTGTAATTCTTTTGGCAATCCATATCTCATTTAAAAATTAGCTTTTTTTCCACTAGCTCCTTCACAATAATTTTTTGTAAAAGTATTGCTTCAGAAAATCTCATGGAAACATTATAATCATTAAAAGACACCGATTTCCATTTCTTATTTTGGTAGTGATCTTATAAAATCTATTAAGACCCTGCTAAATGGTATTGGTATTCAAAAGCTGGTATTGGAATTAAAGGCACAATTGTAATTTAGCATTAGGTTTCCACCAAGTATGGCCTGTCTGGAAGAATTTCACCACATATTTATGTAATCCTGATTAATAAAAACATTTTAATATTTTAGGCTTTGTTTTCCTAATATCCAACTGACCTGCCACTGAAATTTTGTGAACAACTTAGATGGAATTGCCACCTGATAGAGCACTACCTCATCAGCTATATTTTTGATAGTCTCCATTTCCTCATTGATAATCTAGCTCTCAAGTAATAACAGTCAAATATTGTTGATGATTTGAATTCTAAGTGGAGTACCTTTCACATTTGACTCGTTTGTGCCATTTCAATCAAAGAAGATGTGCTCAACATTATCTTTAACTTAATCGTTTTTAGATTCTAAGTCAAGAAACAATCCATGATGATCCTCTTGTAACATTTCAATCCTCTAATGATTATTCTACCACCTTAGTGAGACCAATATTCTTAAATCTGCCAGGTCATTTCACACAGTAAAATTAAATCCCTATATATTAATTTGCTTCACTACTCCCACTATAACATCTTCACTTATCAAGTCAATCTTTAATGCATTTTTGTAGAATTAACTCTCATATATTCCTCCAATTAATATTTTCCCCCTTATTAATCCTTCTGGGAGACAAATAATATCAACAAGGTGAAAGTGAGGACTGCAGATGCTGGAGATCAGAGTCAAGATTAGCGTGGTGCTGGAAAAGCACAGCAGGTCAGGCAGCATCTGAGGAGCAGGAAAACCGACATTTCGGACAGGAGCCCTGATGAAGGGCTCCTGTCCGAAACGTCAATTTTCCTGCTCCTCGGATGCTGCTTGACCTGGTGTGCTTTTTCAGCACCACACTCATATTGAAAATAATATCAACAGCCAGCATCAGTTGCCAATCTGTTTATCAATATCTATATTGGTTTGCTTCTAGGGCATATAAATTACTTATCATTGAGACAAAATACTCAAAATTTTCATTGGTCTAATTCTGCTTATCAATATTTGAAAAATAATCTTCATGATTGACCTGAGCCATTTGTCCCTTCTTAATGCAAGGTAAAATGTTCATTCTATACTATCATTGCAGTTTTGATACCTATTTATTTTCCTTAGGCTTCCCTTTCTGAAGCCATCTTAGACATTTCTATGACTGCAATCAGTCTCCCAATTAACCTCCAGCAATTGGATAATCTATGTCCAACCTTATTACAATGGACGCATGTTAATTTATTTATATCATTTTTTGGTTCTTGCCATTCTTCTTTATTACTTAGGTGTCCTTCTGCCTGTTCTCAAAAAAATTTGTACATCTTCCATCCACAGGGCTTCCTGTTCCTCTAAATTCCCCTTGTGGATTTCCATACTGTAATAGAAAGTACAGTTGTAATTGGCTGTTGAGATATCATAGATATCTGCCAGATTTGCTCTTTCTCTGATCATTAAAGCTTGCTGTTATTTACTGCCAGCTTAGTAATAAGCACACTTATCTGCTGAAGACACAGAGTCATGAAAAGAATGATATATGGGAAAGGGAAGAAGTTGAGCTGGGGGCATGTAGAATGGAACACCAACAATAATAAAGCTCATGATCTGTCTAGGTGGCTGAATAAATATGATGCAGCCCCAAATTGCTTCTGAGCAACAGTCTGTAGAAATAATCCAGTGGACTACATAAATACCAAAATAACAGCAAGGCTTTCTGCTCTGGAAGCCGATTATGATGATTAGCTGATGATGATTAGAACTGACAGTTGTATAGGAAAGAGTGGACGTAGAACTAAACAGCCAGGAGTAAGCAACCAAAGAAAGGTGGACATAACATAACCCTATTCTTTCGGTGAATAAGATTTGATACATCCGGGAAAAGTTTCTCACATCTGCCTACTCTAATTCCTCACAAGATTGGGTGCTGCCAAAGGATTTACCCTATTAGTTTTATAAGTCTAACTTTCACCTATCAGAATCATAGAATTGGTATAGTTCTGAAGGAAGCTATTCAGTCCAGCATTCCTGCAGCATCTCTCTAAATGAGGAATTCACTCAGTGCCATTTCTTTCCATCTATTATCCTGCACACTCTTCCTTTTCAAGATCCAGGTATAAAAATAACAACTATACACAAAAATGAATTTATCTAAAGGTGGTAACTAAACAGTCTTTCTTCAAAACTAATTCCTACCCTTATATTTCCCCTTGATTATAATCACTTACGTAGATGCTAATCTCCTCCTTCCACAAAGTGGTGGAATTTTCCTGGGCTGTCCAGAGCTTTTAGAAGGGCAAATGGGGGCAAATAATTGGGTGGGAAGATAAATGCTAGTTCAATGTTTGCAGTTATGTTCTGTTTCTCGACTGCAATCAATAGGATCCTCGTTTGTATTCATTAGCAGGCCATAGATTCTCACTATCACTTGGGCTAGATCTTATTGCCTTTGCAGGTTTAGTTTGTTTCTCAAAAAATGGAAGGTACATTTGTCTACAATGTAGAGAAGGCACAGGGTCTAACGCTTACTCCAAACTTTGTTAAGAACTCTCAGAGAAAAGCCGTGCATTTCAGGAACGCTGTCAGTACTAGAGGTGAAGCCTCTCCAAGTTCATCAGCTCATGAGCAGTCTGACTCACACATAGTCTGCCAGATTTTCCTGAAGTACTTACAGTATTAGGGCTGAAGAGTCAGCTGCCCCCTGCCCAGCTGAGGCAACTACACTATCTGATTTAAACAAATCTCAACTGGGTCAGGCAAGTAACTCTCCATTTGAACAGGGGATTAAACTAAAGGGAGATCAACTTAAAAAAAGGGATAAACGATGAACAGAGAGGTGGGCTAGGTAGAAAGGAAAGGTATGGAAAAGAATATAAATGGCATGGTTGCCAGGGGCATTCTGTGATCCCGGGCAACAGAAGGAGCATACTGAGTACAGAGGGATGAGTAACAGTCATAAGGGTACATGGGATCTGGATATTAGGGCAGGGAACACAATGAGAAAAGTTGTGCTGGGGAGGGACAAAGAGTAGTGGAACGAATTTGAGGAGTGGTGGAAGGGTGAGGTTGGGCTGGGAGATCTGAACAGGTGTGAATGAAGAGAAAGAGCAAGAATATCAAGGGAGACAATGAAAGGACAAATAGTCAAGGTGGGAGTAGTGATTAAAGAAGGATGGAAGATGAAAAGCGAAAACCATCAAAAGTTATAAGGGGGAGATTATACTCTAAAGTAGAAACTCTCAAATAGTAAGTTCAGTGCTATCATCGTGTACCATATTATTTACCAAGTCAGGCATTTTGACAATGCATAATGTAAAAGGGAGAGATCCCAAGTCCGTTTAGGCACAGCCAGCACCCTACCAAAGCAAGGGACTAATACTCAAAAGTGCACAAAACTAATGCACAAACAATCCCTTCAGACATTTACATTGAAGCTAAACAAACACTGCATGCTAAAGTTTAAAAACTGCAAATATCCACCTTCCATTCATTGCCAATCATTCATTAGCCTCACGCAAGAAGGACAGCTAGGATTCACAAGTCATGGTGAGCTGGGCTGGCGTTGGGGTAGGGGTGGATTTCTTTACAGACTGCCAGGCAGGATCTTTCTCAGGCTGTGCCCGAGAGAGTGAACAGTTTGGGGATGATACTATGATGCAGGCTGAACCTTCCAGTGTAAAAGAACTACAAGATACTGGGAGTAATGAAAAGCAAATAGACTCACATTGTGCTATTTGACACATGCATGCAAAGCAATGTTGAGATAAAAATCACAAACATCTTGCACGTTTCTGCTTCAGAAAGTGAAAGGCTAGTCATGGGATACAGAAGATGTAGCTCTCCATGTGCAGCTGGTAAAGGACTGGCTTTCACACAAGCTAGAGGCAGCCTGATAAATGCCCACCATTGCCACTGACTAAAAATGCCAAGAATTCAGCTCATTGCTGCTTTTTCTTCACTGATCAGTAATTCCATGCCAGATGTTGGAACCACTGAAGACAGCATCAGGGTTGGTAAATTAAGAAGGGAAAGGAGCATGAGGAGGAGATGGAAGGGAGCAGCAGAATCAGAGACTGGAGGCTCAGGAGCTGCAGCTGAGATCAACACCACAGGGTCTTCAACAACATTGATCAGTCCACAGAGAAAGTATATCCAGAAGGTGTATCAACTCCCTCCAGATCAGTGAAGGGCAATACAGGGGACCTCTCTACATGGTGAGAGAACCCATCGCCTGCATCTGCCATCTCTTGCAGTCAGATTTGAAACAAATGCTGATCATGCTGAAGGTCACAGCAGGATTGAATTTTCTCACCATTTGCTCTTTCCAGAGCTCAGTTTGATGTGGCATCTCTCAATCAGCAGTTTCATAAATATATTTGTGAGGTTATCAATGTCATGGACAGTAAAGCACAAAAACAATTTGGTTCATCCAGTTCACCATGAACTCAGACAGCCAAGCTACCCAAGCAGCAGGACTGGTAGATACTGTTGATTCTCTTAAAATCATGAGGCCATCAGTGTCTCCATAATTGTGATTAATCATTAGCACAACCTTGTTCACCAATGGCATGGGAACTTAGCAGAGGGAGATATTGACCAGCTCCTTCCCTCCTCAAATGAAGAAGAAGAGGTGTCTACCAGAGAATCTGGGAGAGTGAATGTTGATGCCAAGCACAGTATGGAAACCAGGGCAGTAAGCCAAAGCAGATAGGTATGAGAGAACTTGATAGTGATTAGGTTTAACAAATCCTGACTTTGCAAAAACATGTGGATAGTAGTAATAGCCAGTTCTGAGACATATGCCTTCCTGTCATCAATAGAATAGTTATTTTATTTCAGTGAAACGTTATGTTGCTCTGCCGGTCATACATTATGCATTTTTATTGTTTCCTTTGCAGCAATAAAACCAACAGACAATTCAGTTTGATGGCCAGACCATTAGAATGCAGCTCTGTGGGCTGAATAGGGCCACACTTGAAACACACAAAGCTTTGTTTGCAAGGGACACTCACCTATCACAGAGTGTTTGTACTTTCTAGATGAGATCTATTTTGCAACTCTGCAGCTGAGATGTATGTAAGTGAAAACATGATCATCACCTGTCGAGATACTTGAGAAAGGAATGCTGAGCAGTTAGAAGTATAAACAGATTGTATGAGAGGAAAAGAAATTGTAAACTTATGGTGCATTTATTTACTTGTAAGTGCTTTGTAAAATGTTCCCATCTGTAAGCCCAAATAGAATTTAATATTCATTCATCTTTAGCTTCCTTCCACTCTGCCAAGGTGCTCTCTCAGCAGTTGCTGCTGAGCTGCTGAAAGCCTGTTAACTTGTTTGCTGCCTTTCCATGGATAATTTTAGCCGTCACCTTTGATGGTGCTGAAGTATTTGAGTTCCTGGCAGGAAGGGAGTTGGTGCAGGTACACTTCTGGAGTACAAGGAGAGGACAATTCCAAAAGGCTTGTCTGTTACCCCTCCTTCCTGTCAGTTTCCATTGGCACCTCCCTTACCCCTTCAAGGGATGGAGCATCAAGAATGAGGGAGAGTGAATCCCTCATTGAGTCAGTGGACCATAGCATCTATGGTTCAAACAAAGAAATGAAAGCCCAAGAATATGTCAGGCAGTTACTGGCAACCTGCCTCTCCATGGCACTGGCCACTAGAGGCAGCCATGTGCCATCAGAAAGAACACTGGCAGAGTTCTACTGCAAGGTGTCTGGCATCTCTGTCAAATGCCCCTCAGCTTACCTCTGCATCTCCATCAACTCACGAATGGCTGAGTGCATTGGATTCATCATCTCTACTAGACTCAGCAGGGGTTTGTTTTCCAACTGTCCTCAGAGTTTCAGAGGTTTCAGCTGATTCTTCCACCTCTAGCTGCATGCCTATGTCAACACTGTGCTCACAATGTGACTATGAAATCAAATTAAATACACGACCCAGTGAGGCGGGAGATTTTGAGCTGGCAGAGAGTGAGGTTGATGCCTTAACATTGCTTCCTCTGAGGGATCAGTGTTTCTGTGTGGGAAAGGGACAGATGGGGGAATGGGACCCTTCCTCAACCTTTGGCTCTGTTGTTGTGATTTGGAGGCTGCAGAAAGAAGCATACCGTTAATGTCACCAGTAAAAGAGTAAAATCTTAAAAGAAATGGAAAGCCATGTTCCTTTGAGTTTATGGTTGATATTATTGAGATGATTCAATAATCCTGACAACACAGACAGAGAACATTATACAACTTTTACATTGTGCTGCAGCAGAATAATGGGCTATCCTTGCATTCAACCACATTCCTCACTGATACTAAGCATTGCACAGGGAAAGTTACAAAGTCTTTGGAAAACTTTGTGAACAAGCAACCCAGAAAAGGCTGCTGCTCACAACTCAACAGATGATCCTGTTAAAAGCAAATGTCTGTACCCCTATGTATTATTAAAGTTGCTATCTTCTATCATCTGTAAACACCACAAATGGATTTTCAATGTGATTCTATCCACAGTTCTTTACTTTAATTGACTAACATTCCTATAGATTGTTCTGCAGCTGGGTTTAGCTGTTTTGAGTATCTAACCTCGGTCATGTTTTTTTTTCCCTGGAGCTGAACCCTGTTATGCAGTAATATAAGCAAAACATGGCAGATGCTAGAAATCTGAAACAAGCGTTGAGAATGTTGGAGAAATTCAGTAGCTCTGACAACATCCTTAGAGAGAGAAATTGAGTTAATGTCTTGAGTCAGAGATACTCTTCTATCTAATTGCTGCAAGACCTGCTGAGTTTCTCCAGCTGTTTCTGTGTTTGTGGTCCATTATGCTGTCATTGTATCAGTTCCAGATCAGTTGGTTACACTCATACCACTGAGTCATAAAATTCTGGGTTCAAGTAATATTCTATGCCTCATGCACAAAACTCAAGACTCAATCTCCAGTGCTGGAGTGACGGAGAGCTACTTTGTTGGATTGCCTCCTTTCAGATGAACTATTAAAAACCAAGTCCCATCTGCTTTCTTAAGGGTCGCACAGGATCCCATGGCACGAGTTTGAAAAACAGCAACAGAATTATTTTTGATGCCTTCGCCTACATCTATTCCTCAATCAACAGCACAAAAATAGATCATCTGGTCATCATCCACTATCCAGAAAGTAGTTAGTGCTTGGAATGCATTTCCTGGAAGTTTAGTGGTTCAATGGAGGCCTTCAAAATGATACTGCAGGATTAGTTATGCAGAAACGATGTGTAGGGTTACAGGAAAAGGCAGGAGATTAGCACTAAGAGAAAATGCTCAGAGCCAGTGCAGACACTAGGGGCCAAATGGTCTCCTACTGCACCATCACCATTCTATGAAACTGTAACTCTGTAACTGGCTGGCACATGCTGTAGACATGGTGCTGATGTAGAATGATGCCATAAAGTGACATGTCTGACCAGTAGATTGGCCAACTCAGCATGCAATATTAGACATGAACACATGGAAGACCCAAAGATCATGACGATGACACAATGTTTACATTGAATTAAGCTTGTGCTTCATGTCTGATGCCAGGACAAGTATTTGGTGATCTGTAACCACCAAGTACAGGCTCCATTTTATTCTCAGGAGATTGTGCCGTCTAGTTTCTTGGCGGAGTTGAGAAGGATTAGGATGTAAGTGAGGTGAGATGAGGCTTTAATGAGATCCAAATAAATGCAAATAATGTTGTTTCTACTCAAGGTTGAGATTTTGAAGTCGCTTAAGGCTGGAAGGGAAAATCAAAATTTTTCTTAAAACTGAGGGACGTTTTTTTTAATGCTCACTCTCTTTTGTCATCATTCTCAACATTACTGTTGCCACAGGGTCTATGTAACTGGACCATCAGTGTAGAATCTGTGATGGGAGGGCAGGGACTCTGGTTCTTCAGGGTAATCAATGGTTGCTGCTGTAATCATGGCAGGCACAGAGGATTTCTATGAAACTCTGCCTCCCACCACCAATAACTCACCTCAGCTAAAATAGACTATTCTCAAGGCAGGATAGGACTGGGGAACTGGCACATTAGCCAAAGGGATCATTTTTCAGTGTCTTCTGACCTCTAATCACATCCAGTGCAGAGGCAAAATTCAAGCTCATTGTTTCCAAATCCGAGAGGCCCCAAAAGATCTTTATAGTAAACAGTCAGCTTTCTTATCCAGCAGGTACACAATGAACTGTTCTTTTTAAGACCTGAAACTATGACCTTTGTGATTAATACATCAGCCACACACCAAGGTAAAATTCAGTAATGATTTCACAAGATGAATCTAATGAATCTTCATTCTACTGTAGTCATGAATCCTCTTGCTTGTCTTTATTCCAACCAGACTGTCCCTCTTCCTTTTTGTAATGAACCCCAGCCCACAATTAAATCTGCTTCAAAACCTAATTGGAATGACAAAACATTCAAATTTAATGCTGAACCATATGGTTTTTCAAGGCAATTCTTACATATATAGGTTCAAGTTTCTTCCTTGAAGGTAAGCGAAGTCTGTCACTGCACTGACCTCTGATAGCACCTAGCTATATAAGACACCTCATGACTCCTCTATCAATTTTTGGCTAAAAAGAGACCAAGCAGCCGAGCTACGTCACATGAGCTCATGGGCTAGGTGTTCCTGAGGCTTTTGCATGCTCGCAAAAGATCATTGACATTAAAAAAGAGATTGAAACTATTGGCGTTACAAGAGGTCAGCTTTAATTAAGAAACAATCAGCAGCTTACATGAAATTTATCATAAGGAATCTAATAATGTTAACCTTAGGCCAGCCCGAATATTATACAAAGCAAGCTTGTCCTGTCACTAAATGCTTCTGTAACATTTCACTTAATAACAGAGGCAGCTGTGCTTGAGTCAAACGCATTGCATGGGCTTTATCATAACCTATTGTTGGTAGTTAAAAAGGAAAACAGATTGTTTGCTGAGAATGTTTTAAAAAGTCAATTATTGTTTTGTATTGCATTTATAGAGAAATGTTGCCTGTGAACCACTTGTCAGGAATAACAAAGCCAATAAATTGCATGAATGATACATTTTGAATATGTTATAAGGCAATTTTTGTTTGTCATGATTTACAGTGACTCTACAAGGAGGATATTCCTCTTTATAATAGAATAGAATAGAATTCTGCTTTTCCTAAGTATCACCAGGCCCGTCATTTTCCTGGGTCAGGATTCATCGCATATACAGACCCTGTTCCTAGTAGTATTGTTACCATCACTATCAAGCTTGCTTTCTGCTCTGCTTTGGTTTTGTAAGTCCCACAGATTGATATCCATATTATGTTAACATTTATACGCATAGAACCAAACCAGTTATTATTTGCTAAATGTTAATCCTGGAAATGCAAAGTTTTAAGTGGAAATGATCTGAAGTAGGATCTTTAGAATTCAAAAGGTTTCAAATGAAGCCTTGTGGAGAAAATTACTGATGCAGACTTGGAAACAAATGGTCTTTTTGTGGATGGCTACCTCGTATCTTGTGAACCCATGTCTTGTTTCTGTCATTTCCCACCCATCCATTCCTTATTTCACACTTGTAAGGGCACACTTTCCTGTGTTGCTACTGTTCTTGAAGACCAAGTTAAGAACCAAAAACGCACAAGATCCACTGGAGGTCAAACTACAGATCATCAAACTACAGGCCTTCCGAGAAGACACAAGTCTCGAGTCAATTAGAAACAACAAGGTTTCTCCCCTAGTTGAAGAGTTAGGTGGCTCTTGAATAACTGCTTTACGACTACCTTCACAAGGAAGTCCTGTGAAGTCAGGTGGAAAGGAATGTACATCATCACTTGGGTTCTGCCCCTCATTATCATTCTTATTGGTTGGGCAGAGAAGGAGCTGAGAATGGGAGATTACTGTTGGGGCAATGAGGTGGTATTTTCGTATGGGTTCAGAAGAGAAATTACTCCTATGAGTCATAACATTTCCCAAAAGTGCACTCCTATTGCAAGCTGACAAAATCAACTGATCAAGCTGCCTGTCCACTGCACACACCTAGAGAAGAAAGAGCAGAAAACCTAAATACCAAGACAGAAATTGGAATCTGTGTGTAAGCCGAATATTGCTTTGCCCATAATTCATACTTTCATGGCTGACAAGGCTAATATAGTAGGTAAAAACAATGACTGCAGATGCTGGAAACCAGATTCTGGATCAATGGTGCTGGAAGAGCACAGCAGTTCAGGCAGCATCCGAGGAGCTTCAGCAAAATCGACATTTCGGGCAAAAGCCTTTCATCAGGAATATAGTGTCCATCAATCCTCATATCCTAAATACCAGCAGTTTACTTGCAATAGACTTTACAAAAGTCTACCTTTTGAGCTTTTGCATATATATGAACATGTGATTCAGAAGAGGAGTAGGCCATTCAGCCCCTCCAGCTTGCTCTGTCAATCAATAAGATCTTCCCTGATCTGTTTTGAATTCTGTCCATCTATCCCCAAAAGCCCTCAATTCTCCTGCTTAACAAAAATCAAACCACCTCTGTCTTTAAATTATTCAATGACCCCTACCTCCACAGTCTTCTGAAGCAGAGTTCCCACAACCTACTTAAAAAAAGACTTCTAATCTATGTCATTAAAAAGTGACCATTATTATTAGACAGTGTTCCCCTGCTTGTAGGCTCACCCACAAAAGTAAGCATCTATTCCATGTTAACCTTGTCAAGGTCATTCAGGATCATGTACATTTCAATCAAATCACTCCTTACTCTTCTAAACCCCAGTGGAAACAAACTTGGTCTCTCCAAACTTTCCTTAAAAGACAGCCCCCTCATTGCAGATAAATACCTTTGTACCATTGGCTACGCATGGACATCTTCCCTAAATAAGGAAAACAAAACTGCATACAGTTTTCAGGATGTGGTCTCAACAATGTCCTGGATAGATGAAGCATGACACCCTCATTTTTATGCTCATAATAAAGCTGCAGTATTTCAAAGCCCATTTCTGAATATGTTTTTTGAAGTAATGAGCAAATCAGAAGATTTCTTGTCTTAATTCTACTATTTTATATTAACATTTTTCAGTCCACATCTTTGCCCCATTTACTTTTGCTTTTTGACTACTTCTCAATGATCTGTTCTGCCTCTCTGATATAGGCAAAGCCTGGTGTTTGTTCTTCATTATAACTTTTTACTAAACTTGTCACTGTTTTGCATCAGATTACTCCCTTTCATTCCAGTATTATGGGTTGGCAGTCAGCTGCCTGAGCCCCATCTTCGAGAATTTCCTACTCTTTAAAATCTACCTGTAATAAACCTTTTTTTTCTTCAAACCACTATTTCCAGCTATTGATTGCATTACTTTTTTCTAAAACCTCTGTGAAACACTCAGAACATTTCTCTGCTTTAAAGGCAGTATACAAAATCCAGATATCATTGCCATCACCTTTGTTGTCTTCTCAAAAACAAACACTTGACAGTAGTACTTGGCAGATGACAACATGATCCAAAAACATCCAAATATCAAGACTGCATAAGCCAGCAAATGAGATTTGAATGAGGAATAATATGGAAAGATTTTGTGCGAGGTGCTTTCAAAACTTACTGAACAATGATTGCACTTCCAAAGTAATTCATTGGTTGTGAAATGTTTTGAGATCCAGTCAAAAAGAGGTAAGGAGCTATATAAATGTAATTTTTTTCTCATTCAGAATTAAAGTCCATATCATTAAACAAAGGCCATTTAATTCTGAAAAAGCAGGTTTATAGACTAACATAATGTCCTGACGTTCATAATCCATATAGATTGAAAGCACGATTCCAAAATATGTTTATATGAATATAAAGAATATTAATACCCTTTTTAAAATGAATGGTGAAGGTTTATTTATTGAATTAAAATTGAAAAATCAAAAAAACATATTGCTGGACTTGACGTTTTGAGACGACAGGTTCAAAATCTCGACTAACATAATTCTGGTGTTTTTAATCTGCACCACTTCATAATAATGAGAGTTGGGTTTTCTGGCAGTACCGAAGTCTGTGATAAATTATAGTTGATGCAAGCCACAGTGTTCTGTGAACGAGTGGAACTAATTCAGTATAAATAATTTAATTAGTACAGAGCTACAACTTTACTGTAGCAGAAGAAAATTACTAGTAAATATAGATCAGGGAGCAATATATTGCTTACTGGCAAAATAGAAAGCCGTGCCTAAGAAGCATTTCAGTGGAACAATTCGAGTTATAAAAAGTTGCAAAGTGTGATCAGTGAATCCACTTGTATGAAGCAATTTTTTTTTAGCAATTGCATGAAACACTTAACCGTCTTTATTAATGGTTTTCGGGAAATAACTGAAAAGCATGGAATCATTGACAAAAATAAGGTGACTTGTCTTTTGTCACTGCAACCAAATCACTTCAATCACTTCCGGGGAAATCTCACTGACAACACTCCAAAAGATGTCTCCAGTCATACAACAGCCACCCTCACTGTTGACTTTTTTTTTAGATTACTTACAGTGTGGACTTCTTCAAGCTTTGCTTACAATCATTGCTATTATTAGATCAGCAAGTCCAAAGGTTTTTCAGTCTATAATATTTTTAAAAATAAAACAACCCATATTAAGATGAAGGCGTTTCCAATAGCAAGTTTATTTCTTTAGGAGAGACAAACCCAATGATTGATTGTCAGATTGATTGCCTTTCCTGGATCAGAATTGAATGAAGCAGACTTCCATGCCCATTAGGCGAAAGTGAGGACTGCACATGCTGGAGATTAGATTCGAGAGTGTGGTGCTGGAAAAGCACAGCAGGTCAGGCAGCTTCTAAGGATTTCTGATGAAGGGATTTTGCCTGAAATGTCGATTCTCCTGCTCCTCAGATGCTGCCTGACCATCTATGCCCATTAGTCTAGTAGTGGTTTCATACCCATAGGACAGAATCTTATAAAGATTCTGGATTAGAGTGGTGCTGAAAAAGCACAGCAATTCAGCCAGTATCCAAGGAGTAGGAAAATCAATGGTTTGGGCAAAATCACTTCATCAGGAATACAGGAGTATTCCTGATGAAGGATTTTTTCCCAAAACATTGATTTTCCTGCTCCTTGGATGCTGTCTGAACTGCTGTGCTTTTTCAGCACCACTCTAATCCAGAATCTGATTTCCAGTATCTGCAGTCATTGTTTTTACCTAGAATCTTATAAAGAGCTGAGCTAAATGGGCTATGATAAGACTTGTGACAAAATCAGATAAGAAGCTGAAGCATCTAGCACCACCTTCAATGTTTTTCACAAGTGACCAGGTGAGTTCCTCACTAGGCAATGGTGAGCCATGAATTAAGGGGGATTATCGCCTTGTTAATGGTCCGACTCAGCTTATTAATACTCAGCTGTGGATCTTGTTGGATCTGGATGTTTGGTTGGGTGATCTCAGAGGGATCTGCATTGGGGCAAGCCAGAATGCCTTAGGCGAATTGACCCTCCATGTTACAAGCTTCCAAGTATCAGAGGGGCAGGTAGGGTGGTGATGGAGGGCATGGCCATCTGCAGTGCCCCGAATAGAGAGTGTTTCTCCTCCAGCTGGGTCCTTGTGAAGAAGGGTTCCCCACCCCCCTGTCAATGTTTCTTCATTCCCATGGACCAATGGCTGGGTCAATGCAGTGCAAGCCTGTGTGTACATCCAGCAGGGCCTGAAGGTGCTGCATGGGGTTGTTCATGGAAGTTGCCAACCTGTGCATGGAGGCAACCAGATGGTCACATGGTTGATTCCACTGCTGTAATTCTAGGCTTAAAGGAGCATTGTTTCCCTGTGTGCTGCTCCTGTTCCTCTCTGTGCATGTGAATGAAGTTGCTGATGCCATCACCTGCCTCTCCTGCCTAGGGACCAGGTCCTTGAAGTGAGCACGGCTGTTTCAGAATGCTAGTGTTTGTCTGGGAGCAAGGCGGACCTTAACAGCACAAGGGATGCGATGTTTCAGCGGGTATCCATGGAATGGTGATTTGTTCTGAGAATGGCACATGGGAATTAGGAACAGGAATTGGATGTGAAGGATGCTGTAGAGCTGGTGTAGGTAGCAAATGAGGCAAGTTTGGTAAGAATTGGCAAGAAATCTTACCAGACCTCCAAAAATCCCTCAAGAAAACTCAACGGAACTTGAATGCAGCCATAAAAATTAAGATTCTGCCAAAACTCTTTGGTATTCTGTCTTGTCTGGACAGTCCAATGGGTCACTGGACTTTATTTATGACTCCACTGGTCATAGATGTCACAATACAGATTCTGTCTTCTCAGTCAGTATCTTGTTTGCCAATATACAATCAGCTTCCTGGAATTTATTCATGTTAAACAGGAGCATCTTCATTGCACCAAAGTAACCTGGATCATTATAAAATCCTTTGATGGCCCATATTGTTAGAACTGGATGTACTTCAGTTTTAGTTGTTTTTGCTTCGCTATGTGGAGTTTGTGACTGCAGCATAAAAATCAATACTCAAGGATTAGTGATCTGCCCAACATGCTTATTTTTCCACATCTTGATATTGTCTGCCTTTCTTTTCAATTGATTTTCAGGTTTTGCTTAGGGAGGATGACTAGGGAAAGGAATGAATGAATTGGTTATCATTACTGTCCTCATGTGTTTAAAGGAAACACAAGTCCTCTTCCTGAAAGATCTGCTCTCCATCTATTCCTGATCATCCAGTCAAGGTGCTCATACAATGCTAACTTAAATTAGCGACAGACTATTCTGAAACACATGAAAACTATAAAAGTAAAAAATCAAACAACAATCTAATTTAGTTACACTCTTCAGATTATGTCTGTGTTAAGGAATTGAATCACTTTTCACTGCAGTCATCTGCTGTGAATGGAAAGGTCCACAATGACAGACAGTCATTTCGACAGTTGTTGTCAAATGATAAATACATACGGTACTGGTGAGATTAGGATGCCAGGAGAGGAGGTGCCAGATGGGTAGGGGATAGGGTACCAGCATTTTGGGTGCCAAGTGGATGGGGTAATGATGGAGTTGGGTAGTGGGTAGATCAGGCACAAGGGAGGCCAGATTCTCATAAAGAAAAGGGGGAGGGGAGTGGAGAAAGGGAGGGCATCAGTTCAGAAGTGGGAAGGCGGGTATGCCTGATACAGATGAAGGGTAAGAGTAGAGGAGTCCAGAACAGGGGAAAAGATGCAGCTGGACCTAGGTAAAGAGAAGAGCACATCAAGTCCAGAATGCGGGAGGTTTGGCAGGCCTTGAGAGAGGAGGAGTGTCGATAGTAGGATGGTGGAGGCATACTGTGTCTGAATTAGGGGGAATGGGGTGGTGGGTCTCAAGCAGGAAAAGGGTGTGTTGGGTCTCTGGGGCAGAGAGGTGGGCCTCAGTTCAGGTCAGGCATTTTAAGCAGATTGGGGGAAGATGTAATTGGGGAAGTATAAGTGCATTGGGAATCAGTTGAACAGTTAAGCATGAGGTAAACCATGTATTTAATTGTCTAATGTTTCCCAAGTAACTGTTTACTTAATAGAGCAATAGAATCATAGTCCTACAGAATGGACAGACCCTTCGTTCCAACCAATCCATGCCAACCAATATCCCAAATAAAACTAGTCCCACCTGCTTGCGCTTGGCCCATGTCCCTCCAAACTTTTCCTATTCATGTACTTATCCAAATGTCTTTTAAACTTTATAACTGTACCTGCATCTACCATTTTCTCTGGCAGTTCATTGCACACACGAACTGCGTTCTGTGTAAAAAAGTTGTCCCTCATGTCATTTTTAAATCTTTCTTCTGTCACCTTAAAAATATGCCCCAAGTTTTGCATTCCCCCACCTCGAGTAAAGACCCTTGTTATTCACCTTATGTATGCCCCTCATGATTTTTTCAACCTCAATAAGGTCACCCGTCAACCTCCTCTGTTCCAGTGAAAAATGTCCCAGCCTTTCGAGTCTATTTTGTATATCTCAAGCCCTCCATTCCTGGCAACAGCCTGGTAAATATTTTTGGAACCCTTTCCAGTCCTTCCTATAACAGGGCGACCAGAACTGTTCACAGTACTCCAGAGGAGGCCTTACTAACATTCTGTTCAACCTCAACATGACATCCCATCCTACACTCAAATGTCTAAGCAATAAAGGCAAGTGTACTAAATGTCTTCTTAACCACCTTATCCACCTGCGACTCAAATCTCAAAGAATTATATACTTGAACTCTCTGTTCGACAACACTACCCAGGGTCCTACTATTAACTTTATAAATCCTGTCCTTGTTTGTATTACCAAAACAATTTCTTCAGAATCATCCAAAATCTCTGATTTAAATGGATACCTTCTGAAAGTTCTAGGCATACATTAATTGCCCATCTGAGTTTTTAACTTCCCAGGCAATTCCTTTGGAGTCTGCTATGATGGAGATTCTGCAGGGTTCTCTTGCATAACTCCCACCTACACTGGAGGAATGACTGCCTAGCCCTTGGAAAATGCAGGCCAAAGCGTCTCACTCCTTGCAGCATAATACATTCTGAGCTTTTGGAAATCCTGTAAAAGTGTAGACTTGTATTTCTTTGACACCTATCACAACCACTGAGCAGCTCAAAGTGCTTGACAACTAATAAAGTACTTTTCACAGCATAGCTCCTGTTGTAACTTAGAAAATGCAGCAGATAATTGACAATCATGAAACTCCCACAAACAACAATGTGATATTGCCCAGATGATCTGTTTTTTTCCTTGTGATGCTGATTGATAGGTTAAATATTGGACAGGTTACTGGGGAATAACTGCCTTGCTCTGCTTCAAATTAAGTGTCATGAGGTTGTTTACATTCAACAAGGCAAACTGATGGAGACTAATAGCCAAATGTCATAACTGCATGGATTCTGGGACAATAACCTGGAGGAAAGGAAAATATTCCAAATCATTTCACACCATTGTGCTGCACCAACGGAACAGACAACAAAAATCCAATACTCATTATGTGACTTCCAGCCATGACCCATCTTGAGACTTTCTGCACCAGTGTGAGCTATTTTCCTCAGGGAATGACAGTGAAGCAGTTATTAAGGGAGATGAAAATGATTGGCAGATGGAGAGGCCTCCCAACCATATGATTAGGAAGCAGTGAAGGCATGCAGGGTAAGTGGTGTCAGGGTGTGGGAGGTGGGTGACAGTGATTGGGGGAAAATGGTGCAGGTAACAGTGAGAGTGGTAGAGCATGAACCTTGATGGGAGATGGGTGCAGGGGAAGCAGAGATAGAGGGAGTGTAAGATATCAAAGAGAAGAGGGTGGCACTTACGCGAGTGGAGTGGAGAAGTTCACTTGCTCTCTTTCTACCATGTTGTGTATTCCTGCAGGTAGCTAAGTCTACCTTAACCCGGTGGCAACCTTGGACCAGGTTGGCCTGGACTAATATTGTGGCCTCCACTGCTAGTCCTGGAGGAAGGAGGCCTTCATGTTCTATACCACCCATCCAACTGGAGCTCCAGACCCTTACCCACAAAGCAGGACATAGAACTCCCCCTTTCAGCCATGTCTGGGCCAAATGTCAAGGCAGCCCCAAACTGACAGTGCTCCTCTGAGAGCACATTAGGCTTTTAAAGACAATATGAGTGCAAGGGATACTGGTGAATTCAGGGATAGCTAATTGGCAAGAATAACAGGGTAAGATTGGGCCAGAATTGGATGTGAGAGACACTTTACAGCTGGGGTAGGAAGTTAATGAGACGGCTTTGGTAAGATAACTTGCCAGAGCTTGTAGCAGAAATCCCTCCAAAGCATTCAAAACAACTCGGACTAAGCCAAAAAAACATACTATCTTTATGCTATGCTACTCTTTTTATGTTTTGGAGATTCAACAGCACACTCTGGTGTGTGACTGAATTCTGCAATATCCAGATTTTCTCATGCCTCCATTATGTACCACAGAGTTTCTCTAACTCACTGGAAAGGGAGGTTCCTTCTTCCCACTCCTCTACTCTTGGAGCTAAAGGAGGAGAAGAATACCCAATCATAACTCCCCCCCTCTCCCCCCCACCTTGCCCACAGGGGGCATTCCTCCCAATCCTTGCTACCATCCTGGCTCCTTCCAGCTGAGGCCGTGCCCTAGCCCCAGGCTATTCACAGTAGTGGAGGCCACACTATTAGACCAGGCCAACCTGGTCCATGGTTGCCACCGGGTTAAGGTAGACTTAGCTGCCTGCAGGACTGCCTGCATATTGACACTGAAATAGACTGATTCAAGACAGAGAATTTTCCTATAGCTCTATCAGCCAGACTAACTGTGCCTCAACAGACTTGTGGCCTTGAAAGATTGATTATTGTTTATGTTGGTGGAGTTCACCTGTCTCCCCAAGTTCAATGTTGATACTCGAGTTTCAGTCACCATCATTATATGTAATTTGATATTTTTTTAAAAAGTGGTTCATGGCTCTTATCAGCAATATTTTAATCTTGAAATGTCTGAAGGAGTAAACAAAGATACAAAACAAGTTTGCTGAACTATGCAGAATATGCAGGTAAGACAGTGTGAAACTTTGCTACAAAAGTTGTTGCAGATCCTCATTTTTCAGTGGTCTGTTTATTTCCCATTAAAGTTCCTATCCCAGTCTATATTCTCTTCCACAAATACACATTCAGTTTTCTAGCCAGAAGTTTATTATTATTTTATCAAGCAGACTGTTGTATTCAGAAGGTTTGGTGGTGATTTTTTTCATCATATTTACCTCAGTAAATAATTCAGGGGATCTTGAATTCAATTTTCAATTGATGGGAGCCCAAAAATAAATGGTTGCTGCAGTTAGCAGTCTATTATTGTAATTCTCGTGCCACTTGAAGCATTTTAAATAGAAAATGCCTTCAATCATTACCGCAGGTGGTTTACAAAAGAGATCTGGAATTGAAAGAACTAAAGGTAGCTTGAAGTACCACTGGAATCTTCTCTCACTGAAGTGCATATATTCGTGTTGAAAGCTTTGCCTATTCAGATGGTGTGAGCGGTGACTGGGAAATCTGGAGGGGAATACCTCTTGTGGAATCCACACCCAATCTGTGCAGTGTATTATCGTCTGGTGAGCCCTTCAGTCGAGCTTAATGTGCTCTCATACAAAATGTACCATGGCGTTATTTTAAACTTATAGTCTATTTGAATTCATGTAAATATGGCATGATGTGATTTCCCATCTGTATAAAACCGATTCTGTTGTGCAGTCTGCTCACCCAACTGGAGTGGGTGTGAAAGATATGTGCACATACGTTGAAGCTCTCAAAGTAGGATTATCTTATTTATAAGCTTCTTTCACTTTCATTTCTCAGCATTTTTTGCCACTGCCCTCATCTTTTGATTCAATACTTTCTTTAGCATTTCCTTTTAAATTTACCCTTGGAATGCTTTAGGGGTGCTAAAATGCAAGAATTGTACATGTAGAAACAAAACTGAATGTTGTCCTAAAGATCACCTGAAAGCCAACTGTAACTGAAGAACTTATAAGACATTAACAGGAAGGAAGCATTTATATTTCTTACAGTGTGGAAACAGGTCCTTCAGCCAACAAGTCCACACCAACCCTCCAAAGAGCAACCCACCCAAACCCATTCCCCTACATTTACCCCCTCGTCTAAAACTACGGGCAATTTAGCATGGCCAATTCACCTAACCTGCACATTTTTGGACTGAGAGAGGAAACCGGAGCACCCGGGGGAAACCCACGCAGACACGGGGAGAATGTGCAAACTCCACACAGACAGTTGCCTGAGGTGGGAATTGAACCCTGGTCTCTGGCGCTGTGAGGCAGCAATGCTAACCACTGTGCCACCGTGCCACCCACAAAGGGTATAATAAAGGGTATAAAGAACAGGATAAGTGTGAGTCTCACTTTTTAAAAATTCACTCATAGAATGTGGGAGTTACTGTGTCTGCCAACATTTATTGTTCAATCTTAGTTGTTCTTAACAAGGAGCCAGTGATCTGTTTTCTTGAACCATTGCAGTACATTTAGTGCTGGTAGACTCACAATACCATGAGGAAGGGAGTTTCAGGATTTTTATATAATTACACTGGAGGAACATTTCTAATTCAGGATAATGTGCAACTTAGAA
Organism: Chiloscyllium plagiosum; assembly: GCF_004010195.1. Classification (NCBI taxonomy): domain Eukaryota; kingdom Metazoa; phylum Chordata; class Chondrichthyes; order Orectolobiformes; family Hemiscylliidae; genus Chiloscyllium; species Chiloscyllium plagiosum. Next base: position 16,329,082 of record NC_057732.1, on the reverse strand, counting down.
GGGAACTTGTAGGCGGTGGTGTTCCCATGTATCTACTGCCATAGTCCTTCTGGATGGTATTGGTCATGGGTTGGAAAGGCAACATCCAAAGGTATTCCTTTCCAGATTTTCCAGTCACCATCTGAATAGGTAAAGCTTTCAACACGAATATATGCACTTCAGTGAGAGAAGTTTCTAGCAGTACTTCAAGCTACCTTTAGTTCTTTCAATTCCAAATCTCTTTTGTAAACCACCCGTTGTAATGATTGAAGGCATTTTCTATTTAAAATGCTTCAAGTGGCACGAGAATTACTGCACATGATAAATGTTCACAGTATGTTTGGGAGAATAAGCCATTTTCTGTGCTTTTCACAAAACTACCACCAAATTAGCAATGGGATTTGGTTTTGTCGGGTGCTCCAGTTTCCTCCCACAGTCCAAAGATGTGCAGGTTAGCTGGATTAGCCATGTTTAATGACCCACAGTGTCCAGGGATGTATAGGTTAAATACATTAGCCATGGGAAATGCAGGGTTACAGGGATAGAGTAGGGGGTTGTATCTGAGTGGGATGCTCTTAGGAGGGTTGGTATGGATTTGTTGGGCTGAATGGCTACACTGTGGGGATTCTATAAAAATCAGCCACAAAGCATTACCATCTGCAACAAACAGAACTGTAGCCAACCAGCTCTGCAGTAGTCGTACTGCCAGAGGCATTCAAGTTCATTGCTACTGGCATCTTTTACATTATTCTTCATTTCTTGGATGTAGGCATCACTGGCAAAGCCAGCATTTATCGCCCATCCTTAATAGGTCTGGAGAAGGTGGTGATGAGTTGTCTTTTTCAACTGGCTCTTCCTTGGAGTGTAGATTGCTGTTAGGGAAGGAGTTTCAGGACTTTGTCCTGGTGACAGCAAAAAGGCACAATATTGTTACAAAACAGGATGGTGCATGGACTGGAGGGAACCTCCAAATGGCAGTGATCCCAAATACCTGCTGCCCTTGTCCTTTCAGAAAATAAAGATTGTGAGTTTGACAGAGGAGGCCTGGTAGAAGGTACTGGATTGTAGAAGGTGATGGATTATGGAAGGTGGAGAATTATGGAAGGTGGAGGATTGGCTGCCAGTAAAGTGGGCTGCTTTGTGCTGTATGATGTCAAGCATCTTGAGTATTATTGGGACTATACCTATCCAGACAAGTTGAGATTATTCCATTATGTACCTGACTTGTGCTTCATAAATGGTAGAGAGTCAGCGGTGAGTTATTCACTGCATGATTCTCAGTCTCTGACCTGCCCTTGTAGCTGCAGCATTTATATGGCTATTCCAAGTTCAGTTTTTGGAAATGGTAGGCTGCTGATAGTAAAGGATTTAGGAATGGTAATGCCATTGAATGTCAAGTGAAATGGTTCAATTATCTATTATTGAATGGCACTTGTGTGGCATGAATGTTACTTGCCATTTACATTCTCAAAAGTAGATTTTGTCCAAGTCTTGTCCCGTGTGTAAATGAGCTGTTCAGCATCTGAGGGGTTGGGAATGGTACTGAACATTGTGCAATCATCAGTGAACATCGCCACTTCTGACCTTAGAATGGAGGCAAGTCCATTGATGAAGTAACTGAAGAAAGTAGGGTCTTAGGGACACTCGGCTGAGGAGCCCCTGCAGCGAGGTCCTGGGACAGAGATGATTAACCTCCAACAACCACAAGCAAAGTAAAGGCACCACAGTTCCAACGGACCACTCTCTCATTAGAGAGTAATGTTTGGTGGTTTAACCTGAGGGTCACTACACCATAGAAACGGGAAAGGTTGAAAAGGAGGTCCTTCATGGTAACCTCAGCCAGTGCAGGAATTGAACCCACAACATTGGTAGAACTCATTGCAAATCAGCCATCCAGCCAACCAAGCTAAACTGATGGAGTTGAGTAATATGAGGCAGGCTCTAATTGAAATATGCAGAATACTGAGAGGCCTGGGTAGAGTGGACACAGGGATGATGTTTCCATTAATAAGGGAGACTAGGACCCGAGGACACTGCCTGAGAGTAAAGGCATTGGCCCTCTAGAACAGAAATGAGGAGGAATTTCTTCAGCCTTCAGGTGAATCTGTGGAATTCATTGCTGCAGAAAGCTGTGGAGGCCAAGACATTGAGTATTTAAGATAGAGATAGATAGGTTCTTGATTGGTAAGGGGATTAAGAGTTATAGAAATAAGGCAGGAGAATGGGGTGACAAACGTATCAGCCATGATCAAATGGTAGAGCAGAATCAATGGGCTGAATTGCTTCATTCTGCTCCTATATCTTATGGTCTTAGGCAGCTACCTTCGGGGTATTCTTCTGGGTGAAAAAGATTTTATTCAACTCTCCGCTTAGTCTTCTACCTCTGACCTTAAACCTATGTAGTCTGGTTATTGACCCCTCCTCTAATGGAAGAAATACCTTCCTATTCACCCTATGTCCCTCATCATTTCTTAGCCCGCTGTTAACCTTCGCTGCACCAAGGAAGATGACCATACGTTATCCAATCTTTCCTCATAACTCAGGAACTCCAGCCCAGGCAGCATTCTGGTTCATCCATAGCTTTTAAACTTTGCAATTTATTCTTACTAGATCTGATTTTCAACTTGTGTTTAACATTTTGAGCAGAAGTATTCACTCAGATAACATTAATGTATTTATGCTCTGTCACACAAAGATAAAACCAAAGAAAATGAATTATGAATAAATTATGTGGAGGGATTGGGTGGGCCTGGGTAGTTAGCACTACCATCATTTCTCCTGCAATATAATTCTGAGGCCAGAGGCCAGATTACATAGTGGAGGTTTTCTCTCTCTTTGCTGCCCATTAGGATATCTTGTGACTTGAAGATGATCATCTGACTTCAATTCATATTGCATGCAAGGCTTTGGCACAAATTAAAGTTACATGCAAAAAAAAAAGCACAAGAAGGAAATCTGTTAGGAAATCACAGCAAACCTACAGCGCAGACAGAAGCCATTTGACCATTGAGTCTGTACCGACCCTCTAAAGTACATCCCAGCCTACCATTTCCCATGGCTAACTGACATAGAATGCACATCCTGGGACACTCCAGAGCAATTTAACATGGCCAATCCGCCTAACCAGCACACCTTTGGATAATGTCAGAATGCCAACTTGACTTTGTGTGTCCTAAACGAGACCCTGCCTCTCTGTATCATACTGTTACACCTTTTGGAAGGAGAGTTAAAGCAAAGAGCTATGTGTCTGCTCAAGCAGGTAGGGCAACCCCACTGAAGAGAATGAGTGCATTCTCCTCGTGTTTCAACTAATATTGCTTCTTGCATCAACACCACCAAAAAAGTAGATGATGTCAGATATTTGTTGCTTGCATAAACATCTTGTGCAAAGTTGTCTGATGATTGTCCAATAACAAAGAACTGATTTTCAAATTGGTAAAGATACTTCATAACTGCAAGTTCTTGTTTGTGACCTGGAGGATTAAGGAGAATTGTCAAGGCTGAAACAAGTATATATTTTTTCTTGAATCCAGCTGTAATTCTGTCCAAGCTTTGTAAATAAAGTCTAGATCACTTCACCTTATTAAGCAAAAGAAAACAAAGCACAATTTAAAAAAAAATAGAGTTAAGTGCCTAATTACTCAGTGTATCTTTTTTTACACTTGTCTTATTGAGATTGAAGAGGTTACTAATAAATAGAACATGGTTTTGCATGTGAATACGCACATGTTTTTATTTAACAAAAGGAAACCTTGTTATTTCTTGTTTCATTTTAATCACAGCCAAATAGTGAAGGCAATACATCTAGGATTAAATTCAATTGCAACACAAAAACTAAATTGTGGAATGTGTCTGCAATCCAGTCAAGCACCGTGAGACATAATAGCCAGCCACAGAATATAATTCTTGCACAGAACTTCTGGCTGTCATTCCTCTTAGTAAATCTCCTTTTAAGAATTTACCCCAGTGACTGAAGATCAGCAGCAAACACTGCATATATTTATAGCTCAGCAAGATATTTTTAGAAATTCCCATTTATGTTGATGAGCCACAAGCAGTCCTTTAGCAGGAATTTTCTGACCTTGATGAATTGATCACTATAATAATAAGTACCACGTCTACAAGTTGATTATTGTGTTGGAGCCTTGTTGCTTAAGGGCAGATGCTGAAATAGACTTGTACCATATTTAATATACTTACAACGTTAGATAAAGATGTAAAAAATTACATGGTGTCCACTTGAACTGAGCAGCTACACGGCAGTTCGAAAGATCTGTCAGTTGCAATGGAAATTGTCGCTATTTACATTTCTTCAATATTGACAGAAATCCCAGTATGCAGCATTCCTTCTGTGCAGATTCTATTTTAAGTCAAGCTTACAGAGTGCACATAAGCATGAGGAACACAGTAATCCAAGACCACGTGATGTCATGGGTTGCAATGGTGTTTTGTGTTCTATTTTCAGATACCCATTACAGCCAGAACCTTGAATGAGAATCTATAGCTAAAATGTCACACATTTTGCAAATTATACCCAATGGAGTCTGGCAACTTCACATCGATAAGATCTGCTGACCATGCCAAAAAGCTATTGAAATGAAATTATTTTGTAAGTATTTTAAAACCTTTAACAAGTTAGAATTGTTTTAATTATCCATTTAGGGAATACTGCAAACAGGGGCACCAGCTTGTACTGAATATTGTGTACAAAAATATATGCAACTGTGGTAATGGCCCTTATTTTAAAAGAAGTTCATTGATGTCAGAATGGATATCTTTTCTCCCTGTGTTACTTTATTTTGCCATGATAAGCAGATTGCAAATGTTAATTACTTTGAATTAAATTTATGTTTGTTCTTTAAGCAATTTGTCAATGGAGTTTTCAAAAGTTCAGATGTGCAGTGCAACTAAGAGCTTTTTAATAGTTACAACATAACAACAATGTGGTATTGTCAAAAATTGCTTCTGTTTTTCTATGTTTGAATCCCCTCTTGTTTCTAATTGTACTTTCCAGTTAGGTTATGTGGTACAAAAGGCACAAAGTAAATGTTCAATACAAGTTTTTTTAATCCATAGGACACATCTTTAAAAAAATTTACTTGTGAAATGTTGCTGACCAGCATTTATTGCCCTTCCTGATTAGCGCTTGAGAAGATGGTGATGAATTGCCTTTTTGAACCATTGCTGAACACAGACCTTGGAGTGCAGGCTCATAGTTTCTTGAAAGTAGAGTCGGAGGTAGATAGGATAGTGAAGAAAGTGTTTGGTATGCTTTCCTTTGTTGGTCAGAGTATTGAGTAAGGAGTTGGGAGGTCATGTTGCAGCTGTTCAGGACATTGGTTAGACCACTGTTGGAATATTGCGTGCAATTCTGGTCTTCCTCCTATCGGAAAGATGTTGTGAAACTTGAAAGGGTTCAGAAGCCCACTAATTCTGGTCTTCCTCCTATCGGAAAGATGTTGTGAAACCTGAAAGGGTTCAGAAAAGTTTACAAGGATATTGTCAGGGTTGGAGGGTTTGAGCTATAGGGAGAGGCTGAATAGGCTGGGACTGTTTTCCCTGGAGCGTTGGAGACTGAGGGGTAACCTTACAGAGGTTTATAAAATCATGAGCAGCACGGATAAATAGACAAAGTCTTTTCCCTGGGGTGGGGAAGTCCAAAGCTCGAGGGCATAAGTGCATAAGTTTAGGGTAAGAGGAGAAAGATATAAAAGGACCTAAGGGGCAACCTTTTCACACAGAGGGTGGTGCGTGTATAGAATGAGCTGCCAGAGGAAGTGGTGGAGGCTTGTACAATTACAGCATTTAAAATGCATCTGGATGGGTATATGAATAGGAAGGGTTTAGAGGGATATGGGCTAAGTGCTGGCAAATATAACTAGATTAGGTTAGGATATCAGGTTGCATGGACAAGTTGGACTGAAGGGTCTGTTTCTGTGTTGTACATGTCTATGACTCTCAGTCCATGTGCTTTAAGTAAAACCACAATGCACTTAGGGAGGAAATTCCACCATTTTCACTCAGCGATTGTGAAGGAATGGCGATATATTTCCAAGTCAGGAGTAGCTTGAAGGAGAACTTGCAGGTGGTGATGTGTCCATGTTTGTCCTGTTCTTGTCTTTCCAGATTGAAGTAATTATGGGTTTGGAAAGTGCTGTCTAAGAAGTTTTGGTGATTTTCTGCAGTGCATCTTGTATGTCAGTGGCAGCGAGAGTGGATGCGGTACCAATCAAGCGGGCTGCTTTGGCCTGGATGGTGTCAAGTTTCTTGAGTGCTATTGGTGCTGCACCCATCCAGGCAAGTGCGTATGAGACAAGTCTAGTTGAGTTTCTGGTCAATGGTAACTCCCAGGATGTTGATAGCTGGGGAACCCAGTGCTGGTAATGTCATTGCATGCCCAGGATGGTGATTAGTTTGTCTCTTTTTGGAGATGTTTGTTGCCTGGCATTTGCATGGTGTGAATGTTACTTGCCACTTGTCAGCCCAAGCCTGAATATTGTCCAGTTCTTGTTGCATTTGAACAAGGACTGTTTAAGCATCTGAGCAGTTGCAAATGCTGCTGAATATTATGCAATCATCAGCGAACATCCATCTTTCTGACCTTATGATGGAGAGAAGATCATTGCTGAAGCAACTGAAAGTGGTTGGCCTGGGACACTACCCCGAGGAACTCCTGCAGAGAGATGTCCTGGAACTGAAATGACTGACCTCTGACAACCACGACCATCTTCCTGTGTGTCAGGTCTGATTCTAACCAATGGAGAGTGTGATTCCAGATTTGTTCAGGCTCCTTGATGCCACACTTGGTCAAATGCAGTGTTGATGTCCAGGTCTGTCACTTTCCTCTCACCTCTGGAATTCAGCTGTTTTGTCCAAATTTGAACCAAAGCTGTAATGAGGTCAGGAGATGAGTGGCCCTAGTGGAACGCAAACTGGGCATCACTGAGCAGATTATTGCTGAGTAGAAGCTATTTGAAAGCACTGTTGATGACATCTTCCATCATTTTACTGATGATTGAGAATGGACTGATGGGTAGTAATTGGTCAGGTTGGATTTTGACTTTTTTTTTTGCAGTCAGATCATACCTGGGCAATGTTCCCCATTGTTGGGTGGAAGCCAGTGATGTAGCTGTACTGGAAGAGTTTAGCTTGGGGAGCAGCAAGTTCTAAACCACAAGACTTCAGTATTATTAACAGAATGTTGCCAGGGCTCACAGCCTTTGCAGTATCCAGTGACTCCAAGCATTTTTTGATGTTCCATGGAGTGAATTGAATTAACTGAAGACTGGTATCTGTGATGCTGGGGACCAGTGGCAGAGGCTGAGGTGGATCATCGGCGTGGCTCTTCTGGCTGAAGATTGCTGCAAATGTTTCAGCCTTATCTTTTGCACTGATATGCTGGGCTCTTCCATCATTGTGGATGGGGCATTTGTGGAACCTCCTCCCCCAATGAGTTGTTTAATTATCCGTGACCATTATGAATGGATATGGCTGGAGTGCAGAGCTTAGATCTAGTCCGTTGGTTGTGGGATCGCTTAGTTCTGTCTATCTCTTGCTGCTTGTGCTGTTTGGCATGCAGTTAACTTGACCAGGTTGTCAGCACATTGTAAGGTACGCCTGGTGCTGTGCCTGGCATACCCTCCTGCATTCTTCATTTATTTCACCTGAGCTATTTTGTGCGGAAGGAAAGGTTATGCAAACTTACTGTCTGATACCTGGATAAATCTAAACCACAAAAGCATGCACGGTTGAACATTCCACATCACAGAGCCTCAGTCATTTTTGTTCTTAACATACTATTACCTTGCTACAGCCCAAGAGGCATTAAACTGAGTTATAGCAGATTATGTTTGAATAAGATGTCAAAAAAATTGAAAACTAAACTCCAATCCCAATATGCCCCCTCTTGTGTTTCACAGAACAATGACAATGGGCAAGCAGTTATCCTACCGCCAGCAGATGGTTGCCAATTTCGATACGCTATTGAGATTGGCAACCTCGCACTTGATCTGCATTGCAGGTGTGACAGCAAGAGGTTTGGTTTCCCAGTCTCTGCAAATCCAGGAACTGAAGTGAGGTGAGGGTGGCCATTTGAAGGAGTTTGATGTTTTCAGAGCACTGGAGTTGTGAATCAAGAGCAGCTTCTGTGTTTCCCCCTTTGTCCATTGAGCATATCCTGATCACACCATCCTCGCTCAGTGCACTTCCCACCCCAAAATATGTGAAACCCAATAGAGTTAGTGATCAGACTCAGCATTTGGGTAAAATGTGTAATGACTAATGCATTTCAGTTTTCCAGAATGTTGCTTTTGTATCGGTTTTACAGGCATTTCTTTCTTCACTTAGAGCTTTAGTCTCCTGAATCATACTCATCACTATTGCTTAACCCTTTCCAATGTATGAGCAGGAGAAAGTGAGGACTGAAGATGCTGGAGATCAGAGCTGAAAATGTGTTGCTGGAAAAGTGCAG
>NC_057732.1:16312326-16320546 GCF_004010195.1 Chiloscyllium plagiosum | reverse complement strand
TGGAGGGTTCCTAGGTGGAAGATGAGGCGCTCTTCCTCCAACCGTCCTGTTGCTATGGTCTGGCAATGGAGGAGTCCAAGGACCTGCATGTCCTTGGTGGAGTGGGAGTGGGAGGGGGAGTTGAAGTGTTGAGCCACGGGGTGGTTGGGTTGGTTGGTCCGGGTGTCTCAGAGGTGTTCTCTGAAACGTTCCGCAAGTAGGCTGCCTATCTCCCCAATATAAAGGAGGCCACATCGGGTGCAGTGGATGCAATAAATGATGTGTGTGGAGGTGCAGGTGAATTTGCGGATATGGTTCGACTACCTTTCCACTGACACCCTCCTTCGACTTCCTTTCCCGCCGTACCAACCAGTACCCTTCCACTGACACTCTCCTTCGACTTCCTTTCCCACCGTACCAACCAGTACCCTTCCACTGACACCCTCCTTCGACTTCCTTTCCCACCGTACCAACCAGTACCCTTCCACTGACACCCTTCTTCGACTGACTGAATTGGTCCTCACCTTGAACAACTTCACTTTCCAATCCTCCCACTTCCTTCAAACCAAAGGAGTAGCCATGGGCACCCGCATGGGCGCCAGCTCTGCCTGCCTCTTCGTAGGATATGTGGAACAGTCCATCTTCCGCAGCTACACAGGCACCACCCCCCGCCTTTTCCTCCGCTACATCAATGACTGTATCAGCGATGCCTCGTGCTCCCACGAGGAGATTGAACAGTTCATCCACTTTACCAACACCTTCCACCCCGACCTCAAATTCACCTGGACCGTCTCAGACTCTTCCCTCCCCTTCCTAGACCTTTCCATTTCTATCTCGGGCGACCGAATCAACACAGACATTTACTATAAACCGACCGACTCCCACAGCTACCTGGACTACACCTCCTCCCACCCTGCCCCCTGTAAGAACACCATCCCATATTCCCAATTCCTTCGTCTCCGCCGCATCTGCTCCCAGGAGGATCAGTTCCAATACCGTACAACGGAGATGGCCTCCTTCTTCAAAGACTGCAATTTCCCCCCAGACGTGATCGGTGATGCTCTCCACTGCATCTCCTCCACTTCCCGCTGCTCCGCCCTTGAGCCCCGCCCCTCCAACCGCCACCAGGACAGAACCCCACTTGTCCTCACCTACCACACCACCAAGCTCCATATACAGCGTATCATCCGCCGTCATTTCCGCCACCTCCAAACGGACCCCACCACCAGGGATATATTTCCCTCCCCTCCCCTATCAGCGTTCCGAAAAGACCACTCCCTCCGTGACTCCCTCATCAGGTCCACATCTGCAGTCCTCACTTTCTCCTCGCAGATAAAATATCTAAGCAAGGAGTCCATGAAGGAGATCCATGGCAGTCCCCATTCTGGATCAAATAGATGCCATTGTTGTGAGCCAGGCTGAGGATCGGGTCCGGCCTCAGAGCAGCAAGTTAAAGCAAGTACAGGAGAGAACGATATCCTCCCTCCTCCCTACCTTTTATCTTAGCCTGTTTGGCACACTCTCCTCATTCCTGAAGAAGGGCTCATGCCCGAAACGTCGATTCTCCTGCTCCTTGGATGCTGCCTGACCTGCTGCGCTTTTCCAGCAACACATTTTCAGCAATGTATGAGCACCCTTCTTTTGGGTGCGACTGCATTCCAAATGTTCGATAACCAATGAATTCTAAAGACATACCCTTTCTCAGACTTCTGTTGAAAATACTGGCTGACAGTGACACTTCATTTCTTTGTTTTGCCTCCTACAGATAACCAGTTCTGTTTCTCTGAACTGTTCCAACTGATGACTTGCCCATTTATTGCAGAGATATAAGTATTATTGAGCAAAAGTAGTGGTTTGTGAGTGTACGTGATTTAGGTGCCTGAGCACTCAATAGGTTCAATTCAATGTGATATCTTTGTTTTTTTTAGCATATTTGATACTTCATTTCAATTCTCATCCATTACTGTCAGACAGGTTTAAAAATGGACATCAACTGTATATTCTGGGACACATTTCACAATAATGGCTCTTCCAAACAAACTGGACAGTAATGATTCTTTTTTACCGTGGCCAAGGAAACAGTAATATGTAGGTTTAGGTTCCACAGTCATTTCAAGTCAGTGGTTTCTTATGAGTTAACAGAAACAAATTTGCATTTATATAGCCTTTTCAGTGTATTTAACCACACTAAGGCACTTCACAGGAGCATTATCAAACAATGCTTTACACTGAGCTACTTAAAGTAATATCAGGGAAAATGATCAAAAGCCTTGTCAAAGAGACGTGTTAAAAGTAGCATAAAAAGTGGAGAAATTTAGCAAAAGGAATTCCAGAGTCTAGGGTCTAGAGGGCATGATTGACAACGATGAAGCAATTAAAATCAGGGATGCGCAAGGAATTAACGTATATAAACTATTCATGAGCGAGCTGAAGTTATTTTTGCTTAAAGACAAAGGCATATTTATCCAGTAGTGAGCAATGGAGGAGACAGACTGATTACCCAGATGTTTTCATCCACAATGATGCTTTCAATCCAAGTGATGCAATTTCTGACTGCAAGAAAAGTCCATTGGTTTGCTTGCATCACTAGTGATACAGTCACTTGATAATAACAAAGCCAGATTTGTGCCTGATTTAATCACTTCTATATTTTCAGACTGGAAAAAGGTTGCCAATTATCTTTCAACAGCTACTTGACAAGTCCAAAGCTAGGGACTCAACAGCAATTCTCAGTTTTCATACCAAGGTTTCTTTGCTGCCATCTTGTGGGTTGAAACAGAAACATTCAAACAATGTTGCTACGTCCAGAAACTGTTTACAATATTAGCAGATGAATATTAATCCACTGAGATATTAGAGAAGAAATACTGAATAAAATGCAAGATTAACAGGTAGACATTTGAATGCCTCCAATGCTTGTAACATTGAAATATTGTAGACGGCTGCTTGGCACATTGATATGGCATTGCTGTGTGCACTATTATGGTGGAGATGTTAACCCATTTAAAGAAAAGCAGGTCAAATCCCACATTAAAATAGCAGACAAGGGAATGTCACATGAATGTGTTAAGTCTTTATTTAATGTAGCAAATATTTTATAAGCTCATATCAATAGTTGAGAATGCATTTTATAATCAATTTTAAACATTCTGAACATTTAGCATGCAGGATGTGTAGTTATAAGTAATACAAATACCAAATACAAAGACAATAATGTATACATTTAAAAATATACCATTTTCAAATTGCATTTGTGGATGGGGGATAAAGCAATGTCTGAGTTGTACCTCATAGTAAAAATATTGATTGGTTTCCTTTTACTCACTGATGTTATACTATATTTGCTTGAAGATTTTCTGATCGTGCTGGTGACAATCTCAAGAAAAGGGCAGAAGAATAAATGAGGTAATTAAGTCACATGCTAACCTTAGCTAGAACTGAAAAAAAAGTTGATATGTTTATTAGTTGAATACTGAAATCCCCAGCAACACATCAGATTTTTCTTCTCAAATTTTTTCAACGACGCCCCTATTTTGACACGGTCACTTTAAATACATGATACATTTTTAACAAGGCTGTAGTAGCAGAAAAGAAACCATAAATGGGAGTGTCCGAATTGATGGTAGCCAGTTCTACAGAAAAAATTGTCATACACTTGAGTGCTACATTAGTGTCACAAATAGGAGATTTACAAAGATACAGTTGGTACTACATTTAATAACTACAGTAGATTTGCAATAACATTTTGGCAGCAAATTGTGGTGACATTTTTGTTTACTTGTTTATATTGAACAAGTTGAAGAACAAAATCTGTTCTGGAAGAAATATGCTGCACCACAACTTTGCACACTCAGGGGCAACATTTTACAGGGAGGCGGATAACACATGAGCTTGACTGACTTACTGTCAGATACAACCATGGCCATTAACAAAGCATGATATCTCTACTTGTAAAATAACAAGCATGAGAGGTAATAACATCATATTTAGATTAAAAGCTCACTCTCAACATTCTTCCAAAAACAATCAAAACAATACTGTTTTGGTTTCTTCATAATCTTTTCTTAGAATACTTAAGCTAATATAGGTATTTTTGCAACAATTTTTTTCAGAAACATAAAATCGACAAAGACAAGGTAGCCTCAAAAATAGAGAGGATTCCTAACAACACTGTTAACAGAGTTGAGCAACTGTATTTATCGCAACATGAGTGATAGATGCAAAGTATCACTTAGATATTAACCACCTTAAAATTGTTAACCAACAAGAACAGCTAGACTAGTTGGGCTTTTAACTGTGTTTCTTTCTGTTGCTGCTACGAGACCAATTGAGTATTTCCAGCATACTTCATTTTATTTTAGATTTCCAGCATCATGGGATATCATAGCAATTACAGAAATGTGGCTCAGAGATGGACAGGACTGGCAACTTAATGTTCCAGGATACAAATGCTATAGAGAGGATAGAAAAGGGGGCAAGAGAAGAGGGGGAGTGACATTTTTAATAAGGGATAGCATTACTGCTGTACTTAAGGAGGATATTCCTGGGAATACATCGAGGGAAGCTATTTGGGTGGAATTGAGAAGTAAGAAAGGGGTGATCGCCTTATTGGGATTGTATTATAGACGCCCTAATAGGCACCAGGAAATTTAGGAACAAATTTGTAAGGAGGTTTCAGTTATCTGTAAGAATAATATAGTGGTTATGGTAGGGGATTTTAACTTTCCAAATATAGACTGGGACTGCCATATTGTTAAAGGTTTAGATGGAGAGGAATTTGTTAAATATGTACAAGAAAATTTTCTGATTCAACATGTGGATTTACCTTTGAGAGAAGGTACAAAACTTGACCTACTCTTGGGAAATAAGGCAGGGCAAGTGACTGAGGTGTCAGTGGGGACCACTTTGGGGCCAGCAGCCATAATTCTATTAGTTTTAAAATAGTGATGGAAAAGGATAGACCAGATCTAAAAGTTGAAGTTCTAAATTGGAGGAAGGCTAATTTTGACGGTATTGGGAAAAAAACTTTCGAAAGCTGACTGAGGGACAGATGTTCGCAGGTAAGGGGACAACTCGAAATTGGGAAGTGTTCAAAAATGAGATAACAAGAGTCCAGAGACAGACTGAAAGGAAAGGCTGGTAGGTTTTGGGATTGCTGGATGGCTAGATAAGTTCAGGTTTTTGTTAAGAAAGAGAACGAAGCATATGTCAGGGATAGACATGAGAGATCGAGTGAATCCTGAGAAGCGTATAAAGGCAGTAGGTGTATACTTAAGACGGAAATCAGGAGGGCAAAAAGGGGACATGAGATAGCTTTGGCAAGTAGGGTTAAGGAGAATCCAAAGAGGTTTTATAAATACATTAAGGACAAGATTGTACTAGGAATAGAATGGGATCAGCAAGGCAACCTATGTGTGGAGTAATTAAATGAGTATTTTGCATCAGTGTTTACTGTGGAGAAGGACATGGAAGATATAGAATGTGGAGAAATAGATGGTGACATCTTGAAAAATGTCCACATTACAGAGGAAGAGGTGCTGCATGTCTTAAAATACATAAATGTAGATAAATCCCCAGGACCTGATCAGGTGTACCCTAGAATTCTGTGGGAAGTTAGGGGAGTGATTGCTGGACCATATTGCTGAGATATTTGTATCATCGATAGTCACAGGAGATGCTGGAAGACTGGAGGTTGGCTAACATGGTGCCACAATTTGAGAAAGGTGGTAAGGAAAAGCCAGGGAACTATAGACCAGTGAGCCTGACATCGGTGGTAGGCAAGTTGTTGGAGGGACTCCTGAGCGACAGGATTTACATGTAGTTGGAAGGGCAAGGACTGAGTAGGGATGGTCATCATGGCTTTGTGTTTGGGAAATCATGTCTCACGTTACTTCTTCAAAAAACTCAATCAAGTTCGAAGAGGATTGATGAGGGCAGAGTGGTGGACGTGATCGAGATGGACTTCAGTAAGGCATTCAACAAGATTCTTCATGGTAGACTGATTAGCAAGGTTACATCTTGAGGAATACAGGGAGAACTAACCATTTGGATACAGAACTGGCTTGAAGGTAGAGGGTGTTAATTAATTAATTAGAGGGTGTTAGTGGAGGGTTGCTTTTCAGATTGGAAACCTAAAGACCAGTGGTGTGCCACAAGGATAGGTGCTGGGTCCAATGTTTTTCGTCATTTATATAATTTATATTTGATGTGAACATAGGAGGTGTAGTTGGTAAGTTTGCAGATGACACCAAAATTGGAAATGTAGTGGACAATAAAGAAGGTTACCTCAGTACAACGGGATTATGATCAGGTGGGCCAATGGGCTGAGGAATGGCAGATGGAGTTTAATTTAGATAAATGTGAGGTGCTGTATTTTGGAAAAGCAAATCAGAACAGGACTTACATACTTAATGCTAAGGTCCTGGGGAGTGCTGCTAAACAAAGAGACCTTGGCATAGTTACTTGAAAGTGGAGTCGCAGGTAGATAGGATAGTGAAGAAGGTGTTTGGTATGCTTTCCTTTATTGGTCAGAGCATTGAGTGTAGGAGTTGGGAGTATTGTTGTGGCTGTACAGGACATTGGTTAGGCTACTTTTGGAATATTGTGTGCAATTCTGGTCTCCTTCCTATCGGAAAGATGTTGTGAAACTTGAAAGGGTTCAGAAACGACTTACAAGGATGTTGCCAGGGTTGGAGGATTTAAGCTAGAGGGGAAGGCTGAATTTGTAGAGACTGTTTTCCCTGGAGTGTCAAGGGGTGACCTTATAGAGTTTTATAAAATCATGAAGGGCATGGCCAGGATAAGTAGACAAGATCTTTTCCACTGGGATGGGGAGGGGTAGGATTCCAGAACTAGAGGGCAAGATGTACGCTGAGAGGGAACAGATTTAAAAGGGACCTAAGGGGCAATGTTTTCACGCAGAGGGTGGTGCATATGTGGAGTGAGCTGTCACAGGAAGTGGTGGAGGCTAGTATAATTACAACATTTAAAAGGCATCTGAATGGGTATATGAATAGGAAGAGTTTAGAGGGATATGGGCCAAGTGCTGGCAAATGGGACTAGATTAGGTTATGATATCTGGTTGGCATGGACGAGTTGGACCAAAGGGTCTGTTTCCGTGCTGTATATCTCTATGACTCCCTGATTCTATCTGCTTCATTAGTTTACATTGCTATGCATCCCACACTTCTGGAAGTGTTACAAGCCATTGGAAAAAGAGTCTCGCTATTCCTGGGTTGCAGCAAATGCTCGGATTTTATTTTATTTTATTTGCACAGTGCTCCATTTTACTTGAATTTCGGACCAACATTGATAGAAAACTCTGGACTGAACAACAATCATTATTTATTTGAATTAATTAGACTGCAGCTGCAGGTAAACAGATTTAACCCAATGGTATATAACACTACTAAATAAAACTCTAATCTCCTTATGAGCTCCCCTCACACACACAACAAAAAGAGAAGTAGGAAAAATAGATTATCAGCAGGTCAGGTCATGGTCTTTGCTTCTGCTTCTGAAGTTGAGATGATCCTTCTTCATCTGATCAGGCCCTTGGTGTTCAGTTCTACTTTGAAAAACCACCACTGATTTGTTAGAATTACAGAGTGATTGATTCACTAAGGAAATCTCTCTGATTTATCCATTCAAAAGTCACATCTTGCTGCAATTCTGCAGGAAAGGTAACCACGTTTTTCAAGTTCAAATTGAGTTTTTTTATTGCAGTGAACAGGGAGCTTCTGCTGGGGAGAACAATAGCACACCTTCCTGTGTCTCTCTCTCTCATTGTGTCCATGTCTGTGCAACTTGTTCAATTGGCTGTGAATCTATCAACTTCACCTTTAAACAGCTCCTCATCAGCTGACAGGCTGTACATTTCAGGAAGCCACAACCACAAAACAGGGTTTACAAAAGGTATCAAATTTCTTGCTGTGAAATTATGCAGGCATCCTTGTAAGGGATAGGATTTATGAACATCTGGATAGGAATAATGTGATCAAGGATAGTCAGCATGGTTTTGTGAAGGGCAGGTCGTGCCTCACAAACCTTATTGAATTCTTTGAGAAGGTGACTAAGGAGGTGGATGAGGGGAAAGCGGTAGATGTGGTGTATATGGATTTTAGTAAGGCGTTTGATAAGGTTCCCCATGGTAGACAACTGCAGAAAATACGGAGGTATGGCATTGAGGATGAGTTGGAGGTTTGGATTAGGAGTTGGCGGGATGGAAGAAGACAGAGGGTA
>NC_057732.1:16293775-16311959 GCF_004010195.1 Chiloscyllium plagiosum | reverse complement strand
TATTGTGTGCAGTTTTGGTCGTCATATTATAGGAAGGATGTGGAGGCACTGGAACGGGTGCAGAGGATGTTTACCAGGATGTTGCCTGGTATGGTAGGAAGATCGTATGAGGAAAGGCTGAGGCACTTGGGGTTGTTTTCATTGGAGAAAAGAAGGTTTAGGGGTGACTTGATAGAGGTGTATAAGATGATTAGGGGTTTAGATAGGGTCGACAGTGAGAATCTTTTTCCACGTATGGAGTCAGCTATTACAAGGGGGCATAGCTTTAAATTAAGGGGGGGTAGGTATAGGACAGATGTTAGGGGTAGGTTCTTTACTCAGCGAGTCGTGAGTTCATGGAATGCCATACCAGTAGCAGTGGTGGACTCTCCCTCATTATGGGCATTTAAGCGGGCATTGGATAGGCATATGGAGGATAGTGGGCTAGTGTAGGTTAGGTGGGCTTGGATCGGCGCAACATCGAGGGCCGAAGGGCCTGTACTGCGCTGTATTCTTCTTTGTTCTATGTTTTATAAATCCCTGTTTTTAACAATAGTTCTTTCTCATTGCAGCCACAGTTTATAATGACAGTTTATAAAGAGACATGATCCTTACAATCTTCAATTTTTAAGGAAAGAAATGCCATTTTGTAAAATGCATTCCATTATAAATATTTGCATCGATTCACTCTTCTTCTCCATTTTAAAAAATGTACACAATCTTAGAATTTCTGAAGTTTTAACTTATTCTAACATTTTATATTTGGCATAATGTATCTGCAATTATATTTTCTATCTGTAAATATGAACATTTTTACATTAGATGGTTGTTACAAACAGCTCCATCTGAATAGTCTCACATTCTGTTTCTTAAACTTTTCATTAAGGTTTGTGGATTATGTTGAGCATTAACAAGTGTTTTCTTGTGTGATATAGACTGCAAAGTGTTGAAGAGTTAATAACAAACCCAAAGTCTCTGTTCTGTGGTAGAGTACTACTTCTGATACTGGTTTAGTTTCTTAGAGGAATGCCTCACTTCTGTATTCCTGACTTATCACCCTGTGTCCAGACTGAGCTGTTCTCAAATCAGTAGCATTAATTGTAATTTTGAAAGATTTGGAAAAATGAGGGGTGACTAACATTAGTTCATTTATTCTAATTGCTTTCAGTTACTCAAAGTCTGCTCAGCATGCTGCTGATAATATTATTTTTGCTTGTTTGCTTAATAAATTTGTTAAAGGTACAGCTATCATACTGAAATAATACAGAAATCTCAGGTAAAATCCATACATTCCTCAAATCTTAATGATTTCTCATTCTATTAAAGCCTTCACTTTCACTGTCCTTGGCAGCATGTCTCAAGTAGGTCACTCCTGCTTTTGCAAATCCACTTTTGGCTAAATTTATCACTAACTAAGTGTTCAACTTGTTTTATGTGCTGATCCAAATGCTTCTATAAACCACAATATCATCCAAATACATGAAGTAGTTACGAACTTCAGCTACGACTTGATTCGTGACCCACTGGAATATAGTTGGATGTTCTATAACCCAAATGGCATCACCCAACAATGGTATAACCTATTTGCTGTAATAAAAGTGGAAGTTTCTTTAGCCCTTGATGTTAGTACTTCTTCAATAGATCAATCTTAGAAAGGAATGAGGCACTGCCAACTCTATCATTGCAGATTTCCAATCATGGAATTGAGCACAAGTCTATTCTCATGACCATGTTCACCTTCCTATTATCTAAACAAAGTCTATTTGATCCATCTGCTTTAGGAACTAATACTACTGGAGAATTCCAGCTGCTTTGGCATTAGATTCAATCAAGTGATTTAGCAGCATGTACTGAATCTGTGATTCCACCTGAACTAGTTTTTTCTCATCTCAAACCCGAATGATTCAATTTTATTGGTTCTGATTCTCCTAGGCCCACATCATTCCTAGCTAATGTAATACATCCAGGTGTCTTTCTACAGATTATTTTATATTTTCCCAGTAGTCTTACCATGTCCTGCTATTATCCTTTCGCTTCTGGAATCGGGTGATTGGGCCATGTTCAAACAGTCCGCAGGTACCTTGGATGAGTACGCCACCACCATCACAGACTCTATTAGCAAGTGTGTGGAGGACTGCATACCGAGGAAGTCAATCCGGGTGTTCCCCAATAGGAAACCCTGGATGAATCAGGACATACAGAAAATGCTGAAAATCAGGCGTAAGCCTTCAGATCAGAAGACCCGCTCAAATATAAGGAATCCGAGTATGACCTTTACAGAGCCATTAAGACAGACAAGGATCAATACTGATCCAAGCCAGAGACCCAGACAGACACCCGGTGACTATGGCAAAGACTGAATGACATCACAGGTTCTAAAAAGAAAGAGTGCAAAATAGCAAACGATGACACATCCTTACCACATCGTCTCAATGCCTCCTATGCTCATTTTGAGCAGAATGTTGGCAGAGAGGTAACACCTATTCCAACCAATCCTGCTGAATCTATCCCAACAGCCAGTGCATCAGAGCTCAGATCAGTTTTCCCTCATGTGAATCCAAGGAAAGTAATGGGACCAGATGGTGTACAAGGCCATATACTCAGAGCATGTACAGATCAACTGGCAGAGGTCTTCTTGGACATCTTCAACCTTTCCTTGCAGCAGGCCACTGTCCCTGCCTGTTTCAAGAGCACCAACATCATCCCTGTGCCTAAGAAGGCTCATGCAGCATGTCTCAATGACTACCGCCCAGTGGCCCTAACTTCGGTGGTCATGAAATGCTTTGAAAGGTTGATCATGGCATTAATCAACTCCAGGCTCCCGACTACTCTTGGCCCACTCCAATTTGCCTATTGGACCAACAAATCCACGTCAGATGCCACATCACTTGCCTTCACTACTCTCTAGAACATCTTGACACCGAGAACAGCTACGTAAGAATCCTACTCATTGACTACAGTCCAGCCTTCAACACTATCACCCCCTCAAGACTGATTACTAAACTTAGTGATCTCGGACTAAGCTCCACGCTGCAAATGGATCCTCAGTTTCCTTACCCATAGGCTACAATCAGTGAAGACTGGGGACAATATTTCATCCTCACTAACACTCAACACTGGAGCTGCCCAGGGGTGGAATGAATGGAGACTGTCAAGCTCCTGGGAATGGTCATCTATAACAAGCTTTCTTGGACTCTTATGTAGATGTACTGGTTACAAAGGCCCAACAATGTCTCTTCTTGCTCAGGCAGTTGAGGAAATTTGGCATGACTGTGAATACCCTTGCCAACTTTTATAGGTGCGCCATTAAGAGAATTCTGTCTGAATGTATTACTACCTGGTGTGGCAACTGTACCATTCAAGATTGGAGATGTTACAGACAGTGGTGAACTCGGCCCAGACAATCTCAAAGGCCAACCTCCCATTTATAGAATCCATCTACCAAGTCCGCTGTCAAGGAAAGGCCGCCAGCATTTTTAAAGATTCATCCCATCCTGGCAATGTTTTCCTACAACCTCTACCATCGGGGAGAAGGTACAGAAGCCTGAACACATGCACCAGCCAGTTTCGCAACAGTTTCTACCCTACTATTATTAGAATATTGAATGGACTCACAAACTCTTAACATTTGCCTGAATCTAAGTTTTTTGATTTGGCGCTGTTTACCTATTATTTATTGGTCAATGCTACTTAACTCTGTGATCTGCCTGTATTGCTCACAAGACAAAACATTTCGCTGTGCCCTCGGTACACGTGACAATAAATTCAATTCAATTCAATTCAATTCAACTGTCCCAGTATTTCTGCATTAGCTAGTCAAATTACAGGAGTTTCAATCTGAGAATGATCCACCCCTCTTTCTACCTCACTCTCATTATCTCTGTCACTTCCTCCTACTTTTACCACCTGCCACACTTGCTCCACTTCATCCTCTTCCCCATGATAATACCTTTTCACCATGTTTATATAACAGAACCGATTCTTCTTCCTCTGATCATGAGTGTGTATCAGTTATGTCACTTTACTGAATCTAATTACTTTACATAGACCACTGCATTTTGCTTTTAGAAGTGCACCTTGTAAAGGCAACAATACTAATACTTCATCTCCCAGCTGCAAAACTCTAGTTGCTGAATGTTTATCTGCCCATTCTTTCATTATTGCCTAAGAAACTTTTAAATGTTCCTGTGCTGCCCTACTTGCACCTGAGAGTCTTTCTAGAAACACGGACATGCAAACCAACATTGAGAACTTCATTCAAGAACTAGTAACTAATCAGTTCTAACGGACCTCTAATCTCATGACCATAAACCAATTCAAATGGACCAAATCCAGTCGATTCATTTTGGAAGTTTCTGGTAACAAATAATAAAATATCTAATTATTTGTATATTCATGACCGTGTGCCTTAATTGTGGTTTTGAGAGTCTGATGGCATTTCTATCAAACTTGTATTTGAGGATAATACACAGTTGACTTTAATTGTCTTATTCCTAAATTGTTAACACTTTCCTGGTAAACCTTAAACCTGAAGTTAGAACCCTGATCAGATTTTATCTCAATTCATTGTCCATAATGAGTTAAAAATTGCATTAACTATTCCACAACTCCTAGCTGTAATTGTGCTTCCTAATCCTTTGGAACTGAGGTTTTATATCCATAATTGTGAGGAAACCTTGATGTCCTGCTTTTATTTTTGGTGACAATCCATTAACACTCAACTAAATGGTTCTTGAAAAATTGCGATAGGTATCAAAGTACTGGTCTGATCACATGTTAAAGTTTTCCTACCATCTGAAGTGTATAATATATTTTAAAGATGTCCTAGCTATGTAAAATATCTGTCCTCTGATGCTGTGTTTTCCATGCTTCTTTATGCCTTGTCATAAGAATTTCATATCCTATTCGTCGCGTCTCCCTTTGATATCTGGGCAGTACCACTATTCGATGAACAATTACCCATTTTTCATCTGCAGCTCTGTGAGGATGTCTTCACTTCCCCATTAAAACTTTGGTTTTAATATAGGGCACTCTGTAACCCCTTCAGCCTCAGCTTCAGTGTGAGTTGATTTGGCTAACTTACTTAACTCTGAACCTGCTTCCTGAGCCTCAAAGAATGTAGTTGTGCCAAACACCTCTTTAAACTATTCTCATTCTTAAATGGAGTTTCAGCGACCCTAACATCAGCACGACGTATTACTGTTGGACTGGTTTGTCATCACTCTGGTCACTATGCATGATGGCAAAATATCCAAAACCTGTTCCTGCAATTGATTGATTAATTTAGCCTCAACTGAATTTTCCATAATTATAGACAAAACTGTGATCTTCACACCTGCCAAATCATTCCCAGAAGCAAATCAACTCACACTCCATTGTGGTATGAAACCTAATATGAAACCAAAGTACCAAACCATGCTACCTTGTACCTCTTCACCTATCCCATTTACCAACACCTTGGCTATTAATGAACCCTCTGAAAGGAAAACTAAACTCTTCTCCAGAAAGAGAGTTTGAGTCTCCCTGTATCCCTTTGAATAGTTATGGGCTTTGATTCGTCCTTGTGATAAAAATCCTTCATAACCCTTATTTACCCTATTTACTTCATCTACACTCACAACAATGTCTACCTTTGTGCCTTAGTTGTAATTAAAGCTAGCATCTGATCTGCAGCTTTCTCATTCTGAGTCTCCTTTTCGCAGTCATTCTTATGAAATCCAATAAGTCCCATGAGTTCCTCTATTAAGTTCCAGCATTCTGAAAGAAGGTGTCCCACTTCATTACAATGGAAACATCTTGACTCCTAACTTTTGCCTCCACCCTCAGTGTTTTCCTTTCTAATTTGAAGAGGAGACCTTGGGCATTCCCAGCTATCTGTTCCTTACCTTGGCTACTTGCCTTCCTTTCACCCTATTTTCTATCCCTTTCGAATTTATGGGGGTGACAGAAAAATGTCTAGTGTTATGGAATAACTGGATATCATCAACTAATTTTGTTGTCTGTCTAGTAGTTACAATCCTTTGTTCCTCAACATGGGTAATTTCTTATTACAGAAGGTATTGGGATTTAAATTTTTGTTAAGCGAATAATCTCTCTAAGAGTTACATATGTTGTTTCAGGTTCCAATGTTGTTATCCACCTGTAAAACTACTTTGTTTAAAACTTTCAAATTCAATAAAGATTTACCCAAGTTGCTTTCTTAAATTCAGAAAACACCTCCGGGACACCCGCACCAACCAACCCCACTGTCCTGTGGCCGAACACATAAAAAGACACGATTCTTACAGCAAAGTTATGATGAACAATACAAAAATGATTGCTCAGTACATTTTGTTTGAGAGGGAGATGTGATAACTCACAATTCAGATGTGGAGATTTACAGTATGACGGAAACAATTTAAATATACAATATATGCTTATGGAATGTCTCGGAGGAAGGACTAATTGTGTTTAAACTCAAGCAGTTAATATAGTTAAACTTTTAAAAAAGTATATTGTTAATTTAAAGCAGGGGATCGTTGCAAACTCTTTTTTTTTCCTTCTTTTTATTACTTGAAAACTTCTTTTGTTAAGTGCTATTAAAGTTTAATTCATAAGGATCAATTGTAAATGCAATCTCCACATGCCAAACAAATAATATATGAATGTTGCCATGTATACATCTTTGCACTGTTCTGTTCTCTGAGCATGTTCCAACATGAGCGATGACCTCATATCTCCTCCCACACTGCACCGTTTCTCTCAACAGCCCTGCCATGATGGGCCCTCCTCTCCTGTCCCAGCAGGCCCGGCACTTTATTGCCTGCTTCCCTGGCTTTCTGCCATTCACTATCCCTTAGACACCCTGAACAGTTTTGCTCCCTATCAGGTTCTTGAACTCCATTTCTGCTCCACCTAAGTTAATGCCATGAGCAAGGTTACTTACATAACTCTTTATATCGGAGTCATTAATAAATGCATGAAAAACTGAGGTACTCATCTATGTAGCTGGGGGCACAACTAGACTCAACCAAACGATCGACATCTACTTGTTATCTTTACTCTGTCTCCTACTTCTGAAACAATTCCCTAATCATGTCAATATTTTGCCTCCGTTCCTTGCACTTAAATTTATGCTAATAATCTTGTGCGGAATTTTGTTAGTTATCTTTTGAAAGTCTATTTAAATAACACTCATAGACATTACCTTATCAACCACTTAGTGACTTCCACAAAAATTCAACTGGATAATTCAGATACGACTTAGCTTTTACAAATACACTTTAGCTCTCTCTGATCAGTTCCTCTTTGTCCAAGTGCTCGGTCATGCTGTCTCTAATGACACATTTTAGCGTCTTTAAAACAATGCATGTAAATCAAACTTGTTATTTACTTTAAGAAGTAAATGTTGTTTTCATGGATGAACATATCTCACAATTCATCATGTGAACTCACTAGAATAAATTCCATTGAAGAGTGATGGCTTAATAAAAAATAAATCACTGGCAATAGTGGATTATTTAAAATTTCAACATTAGGTAGGGACCTCTGATCTGAAACAAATAAAAATATTTTTCAAGCACCATATCAAAAAATCATATTGTTCAATACATATAATGAATAATAATATTATGGAGTTCAAATTTTTTAAGTCAATCTCACTAGTAATTGGATGGAATGGTGGGACAGATGGTACAATATGGTATTTACTGTTTGAGGATGAAGTTGGAAAGGATGACATTTGGGGAAAAATGTGCTCATACCAAAGATGTTTTTCATCCTTTTTCTGTGACAGTCATATATTAAAATTTAAGATGCAATCAATAAATTATATTGCAGTATTATTTACAATAAAAATATTCCCGGTCACACATTTGTGCATGACACCGCTGTCAGTCACACTTCAGTAAATGACCCAATCAGCAGTAAGTATAAAACTCTCAATCTAAATTACAAAGCCTTGGTACTCAGTCTCAAGCTTTCTCAGTCTTATCATAGCATTGCTTATTGCATGAGATGATTGATATTAGAATTATACCTTCAAAATGACTATTGATCAAGCACTTTTCAAATGTATCGGTTACATTCAAAGTTAAGTAGAAACAAGTGGCAAAGGGCATCTGAAGTGTAGTCTACTGGCAGTACAGAGCAGGGGGTGAAGGATAAGATGGCCAGTACAGAAATATGATCACATAGGAGGGGACAAGCCTGAAGAGCAGAGTACAGTGTTGCAGGCAAAGGACTTCCATACTGACCAGGTCATTGGATTGCAGAACAGGCATCATTGACCGAAGGCCTGCATGGGCATGTAGAAAGCTGAAAAAAAAACAGTTGGCCACTCTGTGTAATAGATCACTGAAGATTGTAGATTTTTGTGCTCGGGAAAGAAAAGTACTCAGAAAGTCTGCCAGCATAAAGTGAAGTAACTCAGTATGGTCAACACCAGAAAAGAGTGGGAGATCTGCTCAGTCAGTATAACAGAGGGTTATCAATGCCAAGAGAGAGACTATTCCAAGTGCCACCATTGCCAAAGTCCCCAACACAGGATGGCACACTGGTTAGCACTGTTCCCCCACAGCACCAGGGAACGGGGTTTGATTCCAACTTTGAGTAACTGTCTATGTGATGTTTGCACGTTCCCTCTGAGTCTGCATGTGCTTCCTCCGGGTGTTCTCCCATAGTCCAAAGCTGTGCAGGTTAGGCAGACTGACCATGCTAAATTCCCTATGTTGTCCAGAGATGTGCTTGCTGGGTGGATTAACCATAGGAAATAGAAGGTTAGAGGGATGGGTAGGTCTGGTGAGATGCTCTTCAGAGGGCCAGCGTGTACTCGATAGGCCAAATGGCCTGCTTTCACATTGTGGGGATTTTATAACCAAACATTAAAAACATACTCATAAGTCTGTAAGTGCACACGGATTAGACAATGAGGAATGAGATGAATTCTCTTGGGGGCTTCAGGATTTCAGCTATCCTGATTACACAGGACGGATTTTATTCAATAGATGATTAGTAGTAATAAAATTGATTTTAAGTTGAATACAAGGTCTGATTCTTTAAGATACAACACCTTAGTTGAGGCCAAGACTTCACTGACCATCTTCTAGTCATCCTTGGGGCCCCACAGGTATAACAATCAAAGTGAGAGCAGATACAAGCTAAGTTTTGCTGTACTGGGAGAAGGATCACCAAAGATGTGTATATCATCCCCAATCATTACTATTCTTTATGAAATGGAGATGGCCTTGGGTCTTTAAATCTTCTTCACATAGCAGTTACAGAAGATGGAAATTGGCCCAGTGCATCAGTCTACACTACGGATACTCCATCACTGGAATCACAAGAAGATGGTACCAATGTATAATTCCACTCAGAGAAGCAGAAAATGGTGGATTTAAAGGAGCCAAAGATGAAGGGAAGCAAGCACAAAAGGACACACAGCACCAGGTTATAGTCCAACAGGTTTAATTGGAAGCACTAGCTTTCGGAGCATCACTCCTTCATCAGGTGGTTGTGGAGGGCACAATTGTAAGGCACAGAATTTATAGCAAATGTGTGATGTAACTGAAATTATACATTGAAAAATACCTTGATTGTCTGTTGAGTCTTTCATCTGTTTAAGCACCATGATAGTTTCACTTCTTTCATGTGTAAATCACAAAACGTTTTTTTTAAAAGTTGCATTCTCAGGTTAACTGTAACAATTGGGCGGCACAGTGACACAGTGGCTAGCACTGCTGCCTCACAGCGCCAGAGACCCGGGTTCAATTCCCGCCTCAGGCAACTGACTGTGTGGAGTTTGCACGTTCTCCCCGTGTCTGCGTGGGTTTCCTCCAGGTGCTCCGGTTTCCTCCCACAGTCCAAAGATGTGCAGGTTAGGTGAATTGACCATGCTAAATTGTCCATAGTGTTAGGTGAAGGGGTAAATGTAGGGGAATGGGTCTGGGTGGGTTGCTCTTCGGAGGGTCGGTGTGGACTTGTTGGGCCAAAGGGCCTGTTTCCAGTGTGTCTGAGGTGGGGGGTTGTGAGTGTCTGTGTGAGAGAGTGTATATGAGTGTGCGTGGTGTAGAGTTTAGTTTGTTAAAGATTGATAGAAGCTTGGGAAAGTTGAAGGAAACTCAACTGAAGGTAAATGAGTTGTCGGCATTTCAGGCTAGGTGCAATGATTAACCACCAAGTAACACCAGCAACTTTTCAGAATTTTCTCCAGGCAGCAACATGCTTAACAATAGCTGAAAAATCTTGGATCATGGAATCAGAAAGAGATCTTCATTCATACATGTAAAGTGTCTCTAGGCCTCACCCCAGATTTATGAGCATTGAAATTTCAGGCTGGATGGTTTGTACCTCATCTCTATTTCTATAAACAAAAATCAACTGTATGTGATACATTCTTATAATGCAATGCAAAGAATGTCAAGATGAATGTGATGCAGTTACAAAAAATCTACAAATCACAGGAACAATCCACGAGGAAATAATTCAATGACCGTCAGCAGCCAGTGAAAAGCTGCTTAGGACAAAGGATACACTTAAAGGGAAATTGAATCAAGCTATGTTGAATGTTCAGAAATTATTAACCTTCATATTTGGCAGCGGGAGTAAGCTAATGAGTCTCATCAGTAAGAAACATTAAAACAGGTCATTCAATAACCAAGGAGAGGCCCACAATACAATACTTCTGGAGCTTGGAAGAACCTTAAAAAAGCTTAAAGTCTTGCATCGAAAGAGCTTGAACATATTACAACTAAAACGTTGCAGAAGTCTAACTGCCTAAAAGTAACTGTTTAACTAAAAATTCAGATATTAGCAGTTAGGCAGCACTATCAAGCCCCAGAATGTAAGAACTACTTACACAACACTTCCAAAAGTCCTCGTAGTGCCAAAAATTGTTATCAAGCAATTGCTAGATATGCTCCGAAGTTGGAAAAGATATTCACTTTTACTGAAATAGTCAGGACACAAAAATCATTGTAAATTATTAGTTGAGGAAAACATTTTGTTTCAATTAAGGAATGATTGTCTTATATTTGAAAATAAATCCATGAGAAAGAGAAAATAAGTTTAAATTTAAGTTTGCAGAATGTTCTCACAGGAGAGCAATCCCTCATTAATTACAAGAGATCAACTACAGAATAATTATGAACTTTTGAAGAAGTAATTCAAAGAAAATGGGAATATAAATATAGAACTTAAGTCTTCAACATATAGCCAGTTCAGATACTTGGCTAAGATAGGTAGATGATGTCTACTGGCTATCCTCTGTTGTCCAAGTTTCCATCAAGTCTACAGACAAGAGTGCTAAGCAAAAACTTTCTTTAGATCCTGATCCAGAAGTTTATTTCCTTAATGTTGATGGTGCATTCCCACTTTCTGATGAAGTTCCTGAGATGCCATTGCAATTATCTGCCTCTTGCAGAAGCAAGTGCCAAACTGCTACAGAGAAATTCCTACTCTAGGAGAAGTCTTAATTTCCTTGCTCACAGAATTGCCCTCAGAATATTCAATATCTTTATTTAATCCATTGGATTCATCCCTGGATTGGAATGCAAAATAGAAGTACAGAAGAGAGGGAATTTCATTTAATTGGTTTCCTCTTGAGATAGTTCAAATTCTGGAGATTGTTCCCTCTTCGAGCAGTTTTGCCTTGTTTGCGTTTTACTACTCTTACATCCAGGTTGGCACAAATGCCATTGCCCAGGGACTAGTGCCATGGGAAGTTGTCATCCCATTCCACCAATGTGGTCACCTTTCCAAGGAAAGGATAAGCAAGCTGTCTCAAAGACAGCCAAGAATATTGTTGGAAGTTATTGCTTCAATGAGGCTTAATGGTAGAAATTTGGATGAAAACTGTAAATTGCTCTTGAAAGTAACAATATGTGACCAGAAAAAACTTGGAAGAAAATGTAAAGGAAAAGGTTAACTATTCCATTACATTAAAAATAACTACTGAGCATTGCACAAGCAACTATGTCATACAGATTACGTAGAACATGGACCTGAGTCTGCTGTGCTCCAAAAATGGTTCTTGCTTACCACTTCTGTATAAAGTTATGTTTAATTTAGGCAGTTTAATTATTTGAATGAAAACCAATGTTTTTCCACCAATGCAATATTGATAAAGAATATTTGGTTAAAATATTGTGCAATCCGCTGTTAGATGTTGGTGCTGTTCAGTAAAATTCAGACCTCAGCATAAAGCCTGTAATGGGTTTGATGATTGGTACCAGGTGTGGTGAAGCAACACTTTTAGATGAATCATGAAGTACACAGGTTATTATTCAGGTGCCATGGTGTTGCAACATTGTAACTCAGTGTGAGGGTGATCAGCATAAGCAGCAGTGATGCGTAATATTATTGAGTGATGCAGCTAACCTCTCTTGATTGTTCAAGATCATCTTGTTTCTGTGACCCACCTCCGCCACATTCCACCTGGGGACCCTGCAGCCTTCGCAAACCAATATCAAGTTCAATAGCTTTAGGGCCTGAGCTCTTTCATGTCCTTACCCCTACCCGCACAACCAGGCATTGTTGTCACATTAGTCTGCTAATACACACAATCCATTGTCAGCCACTAACAGTCCCCATTTACAGCTATTCACCCTCCAGTCAGATCACTACTGACTCATTGGTTCTCTCTCTTTGGGCTCTATTCCCCCCTTTTGTTTACTCTCTCTCTCTTTGGGCTCTATTCCCCCCTTTTGTTTACTCCTCACCCCTTTCCCCGCCTATCTTCTGCGTATAAACCAACACATTTTCCTAGCTACCCGAAGGGAGGGTCGTTCAACCTGGAACTCTGATTTCTCTCCACAGATGCTACCAAGCTTTTCCAGCAATTTCTATTTTTGTCATCCTCTGCTTGTGACCCTTTTTCAATAAAACTATTAACCACTGGGCGGATATTGTTAATGGTTTTTCTACCTTGGTAACTATTCCCATTTCCTTCAAATGCCTCATGATTATCCATTTCCTCACCTTCAACATCCTTTTCCCCACCAAGTTTTTTGAACATGTTGCCAATTTCTAAAGTCATGTCCATTTTTCCCTGAACTCTAATGTTGAAACATAACATTACTCATAATTATAAGGCGTGAGTCCATCTGCAGTGCTATTACCCTTCACCAATATATTTGAACTCATCTTTATCCTGAATCATTTTGAAGCTAACAATATGATACATAAATAGTTTTGAGGAGCTTAAAAGGTAGTTGTATTAATCAGTCAAATGAATCAATCCTATACCCTATAGAATGCCACCTAAGAATTCACACTAAACACAGTACATAGGAAAGAGAATGAGCGTTTTATTGTGCTGACTTATTGATCCCTTTGCAGACCATGTAGAACATAATTATGCTTAATTTTCAATTAGTCTGGGAACACTAATGACTACAATGCTCCAGCTCATCTGTAGGTCTCTGTCTGAGGCAGAGAACAGCTGTGTTATCACATCTACATGAAATTAGTGTCATGCAGCAGGGTCAGAGAATATAACCTGATCCACAGGCAGGGCAGATTGCTCTCTTGATGTTGTCTAGTTTTTAAATTATTTTCATCAAACAACTGCATTCTATTTCACTTTGCCAGCGTGACTTCCTCTTATTCCAGATCTGCTTATCATCAAGACAGATACTCACATGCTGCTGGTATTCCTTCGATGTCTTCACTTCCTTTTGCTGTGCTTTCCTCTGAACATCTTGTGCTAATATCACATTCGACTAGGGAGCCATCCCTGTTTTATAAGTTATGCACTTCACAGGTAATTCTGTTTCTTCCCACATTTCTGTGTGTTCTTGCCTTCCCTCATTAGCTGCACCTTCTTAAACACTGGTCAATGATTTTTCACTTAGGATGAATAGCTAGCCCTGTCTGCTCTCTCCACTGATGTTGACTAACCTGCTAAGTGTTTCCAGTACTTGTTAAATTTGCAACAGCTTTGACACTATTCTGATCTCCAACTACTGTATTGTAGGGGGTGGTGGTGGACCAGTATGTGTTACTCATGAGTTTTACTGTTTTTTGCTTTTGGATCTTACTCTCCACTTAGACCAGCAACAAATCATATGACATTCTGCCAAACACATTCTTTAGATCAGTTTAACTGCTGGAACCTATCAGCCTGTTGTTACTGATAGGTTGTAAGACAAATTTGTTACCTTTCAATGCTTCTGGACACGTACAAACATTGGGCTACACTGATGGACGAAAGCCAGCTTGAAGTCCCTACACCTCCTGTTTTCTTTCTGTTATCTGTTGTAATTGTGATTTGACATTGTGTAATCTCCAATCTTCCTCTTGATTCAGAAATCCTTATTCGAGGAGCTGGCTACAGTAGAAAATTGTATATCATGTGGAACATATACAGGACCACAAGGAAAAATTAATCTGAATTTAGAATTTATTAGGCTTGTATATTATAAAATGCTTTTGTTGTTGGGTTGAAATCCTTCATCTCCTTACCAAAGCCGTGCAGGGTTAGTAGTGCAGGGGTTATTAGGGTCAATGAGAGTGAGTGCAGGCAACAGTGCAAATGGGAGAATATGAGCATTGGTGGAAATGGATGCAGTAGCAGAAATAGAGTGAGTGTGAGAGATGGTAGTGGCACTCACCCAGGGGAGTAAGAGCAGATCATTGACCTTCTTCCTATGCTGCTTGGCATTTCTAGTTGAGATCACAGAGACTGCTCTGACTTGAGCAGTGAACTCAGACTAAGCCAACAGGGTCTGATGTCATGGCCTCCTCTGCTGGTCCTGGGGAAGAGGACATTCCTCCTCTGTAGCAGCCCTGTCTACCATAGCCACCAGGTCCCTGTCCACAAAGCTCGATGACAATTTTTCCTTGTCTGCTGTGTCATGGGTAAATGTTGCTAACTGTGCAGAGCAACTACAGACTGCCAGAGCTTTACTGGAGACACAATGGAGTTTTAAACATGGTGCCAATGCCAGGATTCCTGGGATATCCTAGCAGTGGCAAGTATATCCATCTATAGATAGAGGGAGAAGCAGGTTAGCTTTAGGCAAGAGTGGAACCATCGAAGTGTGGTACATAGTTACTTAGGCTTGCTTCTTCATTCTTACTGTACATTCTGCAAGTTTCATCAATGCTTCATCTTCTTTCAAATACATAACAATTACAAGTTGCTTTATGATCAGCATTGAATTCACACTGGCTTCTTCTTGGTAGCCAAGCATATGGAGTAGATTATAACTCATACATATATTAATGTCATTATTTGTTTTCTATTTTTATTATTGTTCTAAGTGTATCTGCCTGCTGAATAAATATGTTCATCTAGAAAATCCATGGGCATTGTATTATTAAGGTGAAAGTATCTCACGGATTCTTCAAGGTTTGAGCAAAATTAATACAAGAAGACACATGCACTTCGAAAAGAAAAAAAAGTATTAGTTTAATCTACTTATAAGATATTAGAGACATATGCAAACTAATGAGTGCATCAATTAGCTTAAACTACATAGTATATGTATACACATAAACAAGTGAGTCTAACAGTGCCTTCTGTCAGTTCATAGAATCCCGACAGTGTGGAAGCAGTCCATTCCACCTATTGAGTCCACACCGACCCTACCACCCAGACTTGGCACCCTACTCTATCCCTGTGATCCTGCATTTTTCACAGCTAACCCACCCAGCCTGCACATCTTGGATGCCACAGGGCAATTTAGCATGGCAATCCATCTAACCTGCAAATTTTCAGACTTTGGGAGAAAACCAGAGCAAACCCACACAGACACGGGGAGAATGTCTAAACTCCATGCAAACAGTCACGTGAGTGTGGAATTGGGTCCATGGCGCTGTGAGACATCAGTGCCAACCACTGTGCTATCTTGTGTTGGGGATATTGGTGATGGTGGTACTTGTAGCTCTATCTCAAATTTCACGGCCTGATCTCACAAACCTCCAGCCCAATGTGAAAAGCCCATGACCCCTGTCTCATAAACCCAGTCTGATGTGGAATGTCCCTGTTATTAATACCATTGAGAATCTAAGCTTGTGTGCTGAATCCCCATTTTGTAATAACGTCTGTACTTTTCCAATCCACAAGCGGACTGTTCCCATCAACCCTTAAGGTCAGAAGATTCCAACTTCACTCCCTGCCAAAGAAAATCAAACAAGCTGTTTTTGCATCAGGCCTGTGTTCCATTTTATTTCAATTGCTCATTGCCAAGCCCAAATAACTCTTAATGGTCTGGTTTGATGCTATCATTTTTAAGTCCAACTTTACAAGCCAGTCATCAAACTCCTATTTAAACTCTACTGGAAGAGTGATAGAAACCTAAGACAAACAGAGCTATAGTTAACATCCACCATTATCCAGTCAGAGTTACAACTGATGGCAGCCCTGTGGAATCTATTGGCTATTAAATTTCCTGAGAAATGAGTGCAGTTGATGTTTTGACCAGAAGTTGTGCATATTGATCATGTTTTCCTGCGGGCACTCCATTTTTTGTTGTTATGAATGGCACATTCACTCTTGGCCTGTCCCATCTATTGACCCCCATATGAAGAAGTTTCATTAACAGATAGGAAGGAACTGAGAAGGAACAAAAACAAAATGAGTGGACCTGGATCAGTTTTGAACCTTCCAACAAGCTATAAAAAAAAAGGTGCAAAACATCTGGTGAAAGCAGATAGATTGGGCTGCCTCTCAGTCCTGGGGTGGACACTGAGAAACAAGATGTATAGTAAATAGATTTTATTCTCTAACTACATTCTAATCTTGACGTGAAAAAACCCGTTCATTTGTAAATTAATATGACTCTCAGTGCTCAATTTTAAGAATTCTATCTGTTTAAATATTTCACATCGTAGGCTTGGTTGAAATTGCACCAATTATTTCCTCAGGCAAATTTGTAAATTTAGAAAAATCCATCTGGAATACAGAAAGGAGCAGTAATGTTTCTTCCAGCAGATCTGTACAGTATAAGACATCTTCTCTGTTCAGTGTAATGAAGTCTGGGGAGAGCTGGAGTGATTGGAAGTGATAAAATCAACGTTGAAAATGCACTCACCATTCTGAAACCGTTAGCAAATGCAACCTGTTATGTGGGAAATTGGTTTCCAGACGTGAATACAGTGCTTCCTCTTAAAGGGAGCTATAAAAGCTTTAATCAATTTAGTGCCTTGTTTCATTTGGCATTTTAGCTACTGTGCACCTTAAAATCTTAGCTAACTCTCCACTTTCAAATTTTACAAACTGACCTCACAATTGAAAGCATTTTCCTGCGTTCATCTGTAAAATTTACTTATTTATGTCTTATGTTCTTAGCTTCATATTCCAGCTAAATTGGGATAAATTAAATAAAAGTGCTGTATAATTAATGCTTAAACATACTTAGAATTATAGTGATAAGGTCAGAAATCCCAAGAAAGTGATTCACTTTAACAAAATGTGGACATCTTTTAGCACAATTCAAGTGACAGCCACAAAAAAATCCTCATCTATTCAAAGCCCCGACAGTTTCCTGGGAAATTGAAGACAATAAAACACTTTGATCATTGAGCTTTGTTAAAAGTGTCTGAAAAGGTCTCCAAAGATTAATACTGAGGAAGAACATAACAATCACCAACCACAATAATATAATCTTCGAGGAGAAAGTGAGGACTGCAGATGCTGGAGATCAGAGCTGAAAATGTGTTGCTGGAAAAGCGCAGCAGGTCAGGCAGCATCCAAGGAGCAGGAGAATCGACGTTTCGGGCATGAGCCCTTCTTCAGGAATGAGGAAAGTGTGTCCAGCAGGCTAAGATAAAAGGTAGGGAGGAGGGACTTGGGGGATGGACGTTGGAAATGTGATAGGTGGAAGGAGGTCAAGGTGAGGGTGATAGGCTGGAGTGGGGGTGGGGGCGGAGAGGTCAGGAAGAAGATTGCAGGTTAGGAATACCGTACAACCCAGATGGCCTCCTTCATCAAAGACCGCAATTCCCCCCCAGACGTGATCGATAATGCCCTCCACCGCATCTCCTCCACTTCCCGCTCCTCTGCCCTTGAGCCCCGCCTCTCCAATCACCACCAGGACAGAACCCCACTGGTCCTCACATACCACCCCACCAACCTCCATATACAGCGTATCATCCGCTATCATTTCCGCCACCTCCAAACGGACTGCACCACCAGGGATATATTTTCCTCCCCTCCCCTATCAGTGTTCCGAAAAGACCACTCCCTCCATGACTCCCTCGTCAGGTCCACACCCCCCACCAACAC
>NC_057732.1:16263478-16293517 GCF_004010195.1 Chiloscyllium plagiosum | reverse complement strand
CCTCCCCCAAGTCCCTCCTCCCTACCTTTTATCTTAACCTGCTGGGCACACTTTCCTCATTCCTGAAGAAGGGCTCATGCCCGAAACATCGATTCTCCTGCTCCTTGGATGCTGCCTGACCTGCTGCGCTTTTCCAGCAACACATTTTCAACAATAATATAATATAGACTAGTGGAAAGAACAGCTTAAGATCTCAAAGGAGTAAGACTTAATGTCTGATCATCCGCAAAGTCACTTAAATCAATGTTTATCCTATCAATGTAACCTGTAAATGGTTGCTGCCATGCAATAAACTTGATATCTGAAGGAGAGTCTTCTGGTTAAACCAGAAAGTGTTTTGTTTTGCTCTCAGACTAACCTAGGTAGACTCTAAGCCATTCTACACCTGATGGGGATGATGGCAGGGTTCTGTAAGGTATAGTGAGCCATCATGACAATACGATATGTCGGCAATGATGCAGATTTGATTTGACTGCTCATACAACACATGGTGAGCAGCAGTGTATGATCTTCAGACTCAACTTTGTGTTGAGTGCTCATACAGTACAATCAGTAGCAGGGAAGAGCTGAAGAAACCCTCAACAAGGACAAATACTGCTTTGAATGGTAAAAGCATGTTAGATCAATTATCGGTTGTGTTGCAAGAGGAGAGCATGTAAGTTGCTGAAGAAGGAGAATTAGTAATCCCAAAGCAGATACAGGCAACAATATGAGATATTGGTCTTTAAGGACAGTCCCAGTTTGGTGTTCAGTGATGAACCAGCCGACATCAGGGGCTCAAGAGCAAAGTGTAGAGCTTCTATGGCCAATATAAAGCTTTGAAAATGACAAGAATATGTGTCTGACTGTTCCCTCAAATCTTACTACTGGAGCACTCTCGCATATGTAGCAGTTTGAGAGGGAAAGGTCTTACAAAGCTAGCTACTGAGGGATAAGGGTTATCCACTGTGACCATGTCTCATGACACCATTGTACAATCCTGGACTGATGGTGTGGAGCAAGGAAACAGTGCTGCTAATATCTTGAGCAAAGCCAAGGTGGGGCAGACAATAGAACTGCTGAAGGTGTGGTTCCACTGCTTGAACCCTCCAGTATAGATGAAACATAATGTGCCCTGTCATCCTGGCTAGCAGTGTCCTGCCAACTGAAACAAATAAAGAGGCGATGAGCTGGATGCTGAGAACTGGGAGATTGGGAACAGTGTTTTGAAGAGGAGAACAAAGACATTGCAAAGGGGCCATGCTAAATTTTCTTATAGTGTTAGGTCCACTAGTCAGGGGTAAATGTTGGGGAATCGGTCTGAGTGGGTTACTCTTTGGAGGGTCGGTGTGGATTTGTTGGGCTGAAGGGCCTATTTCCACACTGTACGGAATCTAATCTTATCTAATCTAATCTAATCTAATCTAATCTAATCTATCAATGATAGAGCTCATCTGTATCAGGCATTAACAAGCCAGAGAGGATCTGGTAGACACCCCACTCCAGTAGATGGGAGCTGGGTGCAGCAACTATCAGGGAATGTCGAATAGTTATTGGTCACAATGCCAGAATGTGGTTTGTATTTTTTTGTGTGTGTGTTTGCTGTAAGTGGCTGTAAATAAAAACTTATGTTTGAAATTATCTGACTGCAATGTGATGTTCCCCCACTCACCAATGACAAGATGCAGGTCTCCAGGGGACAGAGTAGTGGGGTCTTAGAGAGGATGTCAGACAAGATGTACCTATGGACAGGTAAAGTGTATGGCCTGTTGATTAAATAGCCACTAGAGTGAGAGAATATGGTTGTACATGCGAGTGAGTGTCAGCCAACATTTCTCCACCCTCACTAACCTGCCGTGGCAGGTGGTGAAAGTTAAGTTCACTTAATAAATCTGGAATAGAAAGAGAATCTCAGCAATGAGCATGTGACATAAATATAGTAAGATGTAGTGAAGGACAGGGACTGCAAACCATTCAGAGGCTCCAAAAGAAGCACTGAAGGTCAGAAACGAAGGGCATAAGTATTTCAGAATAACAGAATTTTTACAGTGTCAAAGGAGGCCGTTCAGTCCATCATACCTGCACGGGCTTGTTAAATCAGCATCATTACCCTTTTAGTGCAATTTTTCTGCTTTTACCCCATATCCTTGCACATTATTTTTATCCATTGTCCTTTTGAATTTTCAATTGAACCTGCCTCTACTACATGTCAAGGTATTCCATGCCCTAACTGGGTGGAAAATGATTTGTTTTTCATCACTTTGTGTTTCTTTTGCAGATCACTTTAATCTATGCCTGCTTGTCCTTTTTCCTTTTACAAGCGGCAATAGTTTGTCCCCATCTACTTGATCAAACCTGTTCATGGTTTTGAAACCATCTTAGTCTCCTTCTTTCCAAAGGAGAACAGTTCTAACTTCTTCAATCTATCTTCATAATATCTCTAATGTATTCACAACCTTCCTGTAATGTAGTACTCAGAACTCTGCACAGTATTCCAGCTGGGGTTTAATTAACCTAAATGCTCTCGTACTCTCTGCCCCAATTAATAAAGCTGAGTCTCCTGAATGCTTTACTTACTGTTCTCTCTAAGTATCCTTCCACTTTCAATGATCCATATATATATATATATACATACATACATACATACACATACACCCATATTCTTTGCTCCTGCAAAACCCTCTTAGAATTGTAGCCCCTATTTTATATTGGCTTTACGTGTTCTTCTTACACCTCACATCACCTCACATTTCTCTGCATTGAAATGATCTGCCACCCATCTACCCAGACCACTAACTTAGAACATAGAACATAGAAAATGACAGGACAGTACAGGCTCTTCGACCCTCAATGTTGAGCTGACCTGTGGAACCAATCTGAAACCTATCTATCCTACACTATTCCATTTTCATCCATTTATTTATCCAATGCCCTTAAAGTTGGCAAGTCTACTACTGTTGCAGGCAGTGCGTTCCATGCCCCTATGACTCTCTGACTAAAGAAACTACCTTTAACATCTGTCCTATATCTATCACCCCTCAATTTAAAGCTATGACCCCTCGTGCTAGCCATCACCATCGAGAAAACAGGCTGTCACTGCCCACCCTATCTAACCCTATGATTATCTTGTATGTCTCAATTAATTTATCTCTCAACCTTCTTCTCTAACGAAAACAGCCTGAAGTCCCTCAGCTTTCCCTCATAAGACCTTCCCTTCATACCAGGCAGCATCATGGTAAATCGCCTCTGAACCCATTTGCAAACTTTGAAAATGTCCCCTGCACAGCTAGATTTGGATCATTCCTGGTCTAACTAGAAGTATCTCTTGTAGATAGCGGGGGCTGAACCTTCTTTTTTTTGACTAAGTGTAAGTTGGGCTGAATTTTGTGGAGAAATCCCCACCACAAGGTCCAGTGAGATTTCTCGCTGTATCTTACCAATTTTCCCTCATTGACTACCCACCTCACCCCATGGCATCCCTCACAGATGAATCTAATCCCATCTTACCATGAGCTTTTCCCAGGACAACTCATTACTTAGCGACTTGCTGAAAGACTGCGTCCCTTGCTCATTTGGAAGGCCACATGCATATCGAAACACGTTGGCAATTCAGTTTTGGCTCAACACCATCAACATAATGGCCCAGTAGCCCCACTATTCTCTGTTCCTTTGAAGTCTCTGAATGCCCTTTGCTACACTATTATATTTAGATCACATGTTCATTCCCAACACTCATTTTCAATTCTGAATGTGCTAATTGAATTCAAATATCACCAGCTGCTACAATAGGATTTGAACCCATGTCCACAATATGTGAACCTGGACCTCAACAAATCCAGTGATATTAACACTGCCTTACTCTGTATACTTGATTAGATTAGATTCCCTACAATATGGAAGCCGATCATTTGGCCCAACAAGTCCACACCGACTCCACCGTACTCTCTCCCCCTCAGTGTCACAGCTGGCCTGGGCTTTTGGTAAGTTTCTCTGATGGTGTTACTTTGGATTCTGATATAGCACAGAACAGAGAAGGGAAAACACCAAGTCATTAGATAGCTGGAGATTGCATATGAAATAGTACTTAGGAGCTAAGCAGCAATGTTCGCTCTTAGCAACTCACAGTAGAATTAGACGGGAGAGTAGATCAATTTCCTTGTTTACCTCATACTGCAAGCAAACAGGCAAAAGAGACACAAACTTTATGAGACTGATGGCCACTCCAAGAAATTTCAGGTGCAATATATTCAGAAGCAACTTGAAGAAAGCAGCTGACCCTGAGCAGCCACTGAATGCAGTTGATTTACATACATTTCAGAAAAATGTTTAGCACAATCAAAACCCCAGCAGGCTGTGTATAGTCAGACAGTACACTTACTCTTTTAACCACGTTAAAAATCATACAACACCAGGTTGTAGTCCCACAGGTTTGTTTGGAAGCACTAGCTTTCAGAGCACTGCTCCTTCATCAGGTGGTTGTGGAGTATAAGATTGTTGGACCCAAAATTTATAGTAAGGTTTATAGTGTGGTCTAACTGAAACTATATATTGAAAAAGACCTGGAATGTCTGTTAAGACTCTCATCTTTTAGAAAGAACACGTTGGTTTCAGTTCTTTCATATGTAAATCGCAGAACATTAAAAATTACATTCTCAAGTGAACTTTAACAATTGGTGTCAAGTCGGCCCAGATAATGCATTGAAGGTGTGAGGTGCCCTGTGTGAGACTGCCTGTGCCACAATGGTCAGACTGATTCTAATCTAAAAAAATGGATTTACAGAATCTTACGTAGATTCATGCAGTTTTTGATCAAAGTAAAATGTAATTCTGCAAATACAAATTCACCCCACAAACTTATATGTGTATGTGGAGGTGTGCGTGTTTGGGAGGGGGCGCGGGTTATGAGTGTCTGTGGAAGAGTGTGTGTATGTGTGTGAGTATGACTGTAAAGGGGTATAAATCTGTGAGGGGGTGTGTGTGTGAATGTGGGAGTGAATGTGTGATTGTATGAGATCAGTGTCAACGACTCTTCACATTGGGTCTGCGTGAGTGTATGGGTCTGTAGGAGTGTGTGTGTGTGTCTGTAGGAGTGTCTGTGTGTATGTGTGTATAGTGCAATGGGGTCACTTGTAGTGTGACATGAACCCAAGGTCCCGGTTGCTGCCATCTCCATGGGTACCACACTTTTTTAACTACACTCTAAATACATGGCTTACATGAATGGACAACCATTACCCATTACCTGAAAATCAATGTTGGAAGATTGACTTATAGATCTGCTTGCCATCAAATCAGTATTCAGAGTCAATGCTCTGTGTCCTGGGCTAATGCCCAAAACCATCATTTTAACTCAGAGACGGAAATGTTACCATGAGTTTGCTCACACTCAATACACCCTGTGCTGGTCTGTTTCCAGTCACCACTTACTCAGGACTGTCTGGAGCAAGGGCATATCTTTGCAATTTTCTGAGTCAGATAGAATGCCAATTCCTAAGCCAAAGACATGCTGTGCTCAGCGTAACCTTCAGCACCCTAATGTTGAAAAGGTCAGTTTACCACCTTTTTAAATACTTTCATTGATCTAGTCTCCACAGTTCTCAGGGTAGAGAATTCACTCCCCTACGCGAGAAGAAATTCCTTTGCATTTCAGTTGGAAATGAATGTCTCCTTCTTAAATGATGAGCTGCATTAATGATTTTTCAATCTGAAATAACTCCATAGAGGCCAGTATCCTGTCATCCCAGCACCAAGTCACTCTTTATTATCACGTGGAAAATCCTTGACACTGATCCAGCTCCCACAGAGCCAGGTCTCAGAGTGAACAGAATCTCTGATACTCCTCTTTATATCTGTCAGCCAGGGCTCCCTGATTGGGACAGATTAACAGCCCCAAATGAGTGAATTCATATTCTCTGAAGTCCATCTGGCTGACCTTGTTACAGTCACTACACAATCTATTGGAACCTTCGCAGTATACAATGCATTCTGGAATATTTCAAATGAAAGGTTCAAATTGCTTAATCAAGCCTCTTCTTTGTTTTTAATCTTCTTAAACCCTTACTGGACATGCAATCTGTGATTGGATCATCAGGCTGTGGTCACAATGAAGACCAGCCCAGTCATGTTATATACTGTTGTCTGTGGTTGTGTTGAATATTGTCCTGAAAGAAAGATCAAAGTGACTGTAGTGCAATGTGCTAAGTTTTTGAGGCTGTTGTTGTTGAATAGATGGCAGCGTGTGTAAAGTGTGAGATGTGGGTGTAGGCTGCCAGCAGTGTGGTGCGTGAAGGTGAGGATGAAGCTTGGTAGGTGAATGCAGCAGTGTGTAAG
Organism: Chiloscyllium plagiosum; assembly: GCF_004010195.1. Taxonomy (NCBI): domain Eukaryota; kingdom Metazoa; phylum Chordata; class Chondrichthyes; order Orectolobiformes; family Hemiscylliidae; genus Chiloscyllium; species Chiloscyllium plagiosum. Next base: position 16,287,208 of record NC_057732.1, on the reverse strand, counting down.
TCTAATGGCCTCTTTGTAAGGATAAAATATATGACCCTGATCACTTGTATGAGGCCATTGACTTCCTTGTAGCACTACATTCAAATCATTCGGACAACACAGATGCCATTGACCATTGTCTACAATGCCTTCTAGTTTTGGTCATCATCTGCACCAAGGCCTCCAATACTACATTGTTGAAACTTGGAGGATGCTTCCTTCCCTGCTGTGCCATTTCTTACTGCTATTCTTGGACAGATATGTTCTCCAACTCCTTCAAATTCCTGTTCAATTTAGAATTCCTTTAAGAGAGAAGTGAATGGATGCATGAATGAATGAATAAATGAATGAATAAATGAATGAATGATTTCATTGTCACACGTACTTCAGAGTGAGAAAAACAGTAAACTACTGTGAACAGCTTTTCTATTGTAACCATGGTCCAGTGCCATTTTGAATATTTTAAAAATAAAAAAAAGATATAGCTTAAAGTTTGAAATGGTGCAGGACAACTAAAGTGGTGTCAACCTCTCATGATTTTGTGCCTTGTTCAGATGTGCAGTCATTCAATGGCATGTCTATCATGGGTTACATGCTACAATCCAAGTAATGACCAGACACCACAACCTTTACATGTTACCAAACATGACTAATCATACACCGAAGACCACATTCTCATTTCCTGGTCTTTCTGAACTTCAAGGCAAAGTCTTTCATCTGTGTACTTCTGTACCTCCTGCCTTACTCTTTTTAAAATAATTGATTAGTAATGTTTTTTCTCAAAGATTAGGACATGCACAGCAAGATTAATAACAACTGTAGGTGCTTCTCGTTTGCAAAGTAACAGAAGCAAACAAAAACAGAAAGTACATGAGAAACTCAGCAGGTCCAGCAGAGAAAAGAGTTAACATGTCGAGTCCAGTGACCCTTCTTCAGAATTGGACTCAATGCATTATTTATTTTCTCTTCATCGATGCTGCCAGACCTGCTGAGTTTCTTGTGTACTTTCTGTTTTTCTTTGCTTCTGCTACTTTGCAAACTAGAAGCACCTACAGTTGTTATAAATCTTGCTGTGCATGTCCTAATCTTTGAGAAAAAACATTACTAAACCATTATTTAGGAGGCTCAGAAATACACAGATGAAAGACTTTACATTGAAGTTCAGAAAGCTATGGAGAAACTCAGCAGGTTCAGCAGAGGAAATGGAGTTAACTTGTCGAGTCCAGTGATGCTTCTTCAGAATTGGACTCAATACATTAATCATTTTCTCTCCAGTGATGCTACCAGACCTGCTGAGTTTCTCCATAGCTTTCAGTTTTTGTTTGTTTCAAATTTCCAGCATTCATAGTTCTGTTTTATTGTAATATAACAGGTTCACCAATTGCCTTGAGCTCTGACTGCCCAAGTTAAAATTGAGTCACAATGTCTCCCTGACCCTGCTTTCCTGGTTCCTGTTTAATGAACTGCTTTTGAACATACCTTTCCATATTACAGCTCATTTACTAACTGCAGAGCTTTATAAAAGCTTGACAGAACCATTATACTGTCAAGAGAAAGCAGACATGTGAACGGACTTGGATAAGATGTTGCAAAAGTTTAGACTTCAATCTCTGTATTAAACTAGGCTTCTTCTGCCTTTAAAAGTCTCATTGCCTTTTTTTGGCTAGCTTGAGAGTGAAGGTTGGTTAACTGTTGAAGGAGGGTGCAAGCAGAGAGTTAGATTGGGGTGGTTTCCATATACTCTTGATTAACATTTGAATTATTCTCTACTTTTATTGATTATATTCTCTAATCCTAATCTTTAGGTTTCCGACTGCAGCCTGACATGTTTGTCTAAAATAAAAATAGCTGTTACATCTTATCACACCCACCAAACTCAGAGGTTGGAAAGTTACCTGCAACTTTCCAAAAGGAGACAGGAAAGGCAGCAGATACCCAGATAATCATTGAACTGAGTCTTTCTGTACTTGTGGGTACAAAATAAAATACAAGACTGCCACTACAGAAAGCCACGGGCAAAGGATATTGTCAAATCAAAACAGTGAGTGCAATAGCAAACTACTGCAGATATTAGTATTTTAAATAAGTATTATATACAAGAGGGAAAGTTCTCCAAAATCAGCAGGTGTTTGTATGAAAAGATTCTTTGACTGGAAGTAGGACTCCAATAGGGTAACATTGCTGACTGTCTGCCATACGGTCCCTTTGAACAGAGTCATAGAATCATAGAGATGTACAGCATGGAAACAGACCCTTCGGTCCAACCTGTCCATGCCGACCAGACATCCCAACCCAATCTAGACCCACCTGCCAGCACCCAGCCCATATCCCCTCCAAACCCTTCCTATTCATATACCCATCCAAATACTCCACTTTCAAGGAGCTATGAACCTGCACTAAAAGGTCTCTTTGTTCAGCAACACTCTCTAGAACCTTAGCATTAAGTGTATCGCCACAGTGGGAGAGCAGGATTAGTGACCTTGCCTTTGCATTTCAAGTGATTGACAAGAATGGAAGATTAAATAGCTGGGTTTGCTCCTGTAATAGCAGAGAACAAAATATTAATGTATGAATAATAACGGTGATGTCTCTCTGCAACAACTGCACTGATCAGATCATATTCGAGCACACCATCCAACTAATCAGAACACTCATCACAATTGGAGTAATGCACTGGAGCACACAGGCGGGAGAAAGAGTCTTAGCACAAGAGATAAGGAGTAGACTTTTCTTGTGGAATCTGTCATCTTTCAGACAATCATATAGTGTTATTCAGGGATTTGCTACAGTGATGATATCTACTATCAAATCACTACACTTAAGTTAGGTTGCCAACACATTCTATTATCTCTTACCAATATCGTGCAACTACCCTCCACACCTTCCCCAACACACACACACACACACACTTTCCAGTCTTTTAATGACAGACTGCAGAGCTCAGGAATCTGGCCAGATTTCGTTCATTTCTGTCTCTATATCTCCAGTGGAGGAGGGAAAAGTTAGAAGAAATGGTCAAATTGGATCCAGGGGAACGAACCATCTCCTCCCAAATTGTTCCAATAGCTCATCATTATCCTATAGCTGTTTCTACTGTGTGAAAATTTGTTTCTGATTTCCTCCATGATAAATGTAGCCATACTTCAGAATTATCTCATCAGCTGAAAGCACTTTAACCATTCCAAGGCTGTAAGTGAAATGCCGTATTATTTTGAAGTTGGAATTTATTTATGGTGTACACTTAAAGCTGCCATACAGAACAACATTAGTAGATTGAGGTGTAAAAAGGTTAGAGGGGAAAGAATAAAAGGAACCTGAGGGGTAACTTTTTTACACAGGGGGTGGTCCGCATATGGAATGAACTGCTTGTGGAAGTGGTTGAGGCGGGTACAGTAACAACATTTAAAAGGCATTTGGACAAGTATATGGATAGGAAGGGCTTAGAAGATATGGACCAAGTGCAGGGAAATGGGGTTAGCATGAATGGTCATTTTGGTCGGCATGGACCAGTTTGGGCCAAAGGGCCTATTTCCGTACTGTTGGCCTCTATGACTCTATGTAGGACAAATCATGGAGTCAGTTGTGTTGGTAAAAACAGCTACAACTGTGTTCTCGCTTGTTTGTAGCTATTTCTACATTTGAAGACCCACATATCCAGCCAAGAGCACAGAGTGAGTCAAATCTGTGCTGTTTATTTCTTTTGTTTGTGGAGCTGAATAAAGATCTGGAGTTTGCTGCCAGGAATTTCTCATTCTGATCATGTGAGCATAAACAGAGGAGGAGAAGTTTCTATCATTGCATATCATGGCCATCCAAATCAATAAGGGTCCATCTTGGAAACCTGTCCCTTGGGAAAGATCAATAAATCCAAGAAGGATACCTGTTTTGAGGTTGGTCAATACTTAGAACACCATTAGAAACAAGCTGAAAAGTGCCACCGATGAAGAATTTCAGGATGTTTGGAGGAAGATCCATGAGACCTCTCCTCTGTCTTCTTTGAAAGCTCCTCCTGAAATAAAATTGACAACTATGCTCTCTTCATTGCCATCCCCTTCAGTCAAGTGAAATAATTAACCTTCCTGCACAGTGATGTCATGCAGTATGTGACAAGATACACGTTTTGCACATTTTTATTACATTGCATTACAAATTTCTGCCAGATTTGTTCGGGGTCAGAAAATGAGACTGCTCCATCATCCTAGTCCTGTAGATACATTTGCCCCCACCCCCCCCCACCCCCATTTGCAAATGCCATACTGAAACTCATTATCTAATCATCAATCACTAATCGCTTTATGTCCTCTGATCTCATTATGAATGCAGCATGTGAGCTTCCTGGATAGTAAGCAATAACAAGCTGAATAAAATGATCAGCATTGCACACTGCAGGCGATTGATAGGAACCTGTTCACAGTATCAAAATCACAGGGATTTACGTAAGAAGGAGCCATCACATGTACATTTCACCAATTCTCCTCTATTTCCCTGAGAAATCCCTCCAGAATTAAAGTGTACACATTCTTGGAGTTGTAGGTTCCATTGAAAGGGTTATGATCTTGTAACCTGGCCTGAATAGAGCATGAGTAATCTTTGCTCTACAGCAATAAACTGCCGGCAAATTCATGCAACAAAGCTAATCTAAAATCAACCAGCAGCAAATAGGTTAATGGTAGCTTTAATTTGTCACAGATAATACTGGCTCTGTCAGTGTTTATTGGAGATTACATCATTTAAGGCATTGATGGAGAAATAAACTTTAAGATCTATAAACGATGCAGAGGTGATGTCTACTTCCTAGTGACAAACGGCTTTAATTCAAAACATTAAAATCCTCAGTGTTCCTTTAAAATGATAGGACAACCAAAAACTTCATTCTAGAAAAATTATAAAAGGGTGCAATAACTTAATGGAAGACAATCGCCTCCTCGCAGCGTCTGCTTGAATGATACCATCATGTTGCTCATCCTTCCATTCATATTGTAATGTTGTTTCTCAAAGTTGAGTTTGGCGTCCTTATTGAGGAAAAGTAGTGGGGATGATCTGGCTGTATATCCATTTGAACTTATTACATGTGGCTGAGTAGGCTCAAGTCAGACAGTTATCAGGAGTGGAAATCCTGTAACAGTTGAATGGTCACCTTTTAAGTGGGAATGTTATGGTAGGTCACTTTATCCCATTCAGTCTTTATTCAGATCCAGAATCACCTGTGCCTCTGCAAACAGGCAGTATTTCAAAGCAATATCCAGCACTAAGCCTTCAAGGCCATAAGGTTATAGAAACAAGTTGCATAAACAAAGGACACATTCCACTTATAGCATCTATTGTCAAGCGGTTTGAATAAGAATGTTCTGTCAGAATTCTAACAATGAGAAAATGGAACACCATGTGAAATCTGTTCAATTCTTTCTTTTATAATTCTTCAGTCATTTGTATAGCAGCTTCCATTGGATCTTTTCTACAGTGTAATACACCACATATCAAATCATAGTGGTGTTAATAAAGAACCTGCAGTTCTTTATTATTTTTGAAAGAATAAAGCTTTTGAACATTTACAATAAGTGACTGATCCTTGGACTTGAAACATAGATGGATGTGGATTTGTATTGCCAAATGTTTCATTTGGGTGGATGTTACGGTCCCCTCTTGACATAGTTTCAGTGGGGGAAAGGGAAGCACAGAAAAAAAGTGTGGAGTGGTTACCTATGTAAGGGTCATTTTCTTTTAAACTGCTTTGTTGAAAAGGCAGGAAAGAAGTGGGTAGGGAGAGATGAAGGGTTCCTGATGAAGGGTTTTTGTTTGAAACACTGATTCTCCTGCTCCTTGGATGCTGCCTGACCTGCTGTGATTTTCCAGCACTACACTCTCGACTCTGATCTTCAGCATCCGCGGTCCTCACTTTCGCCTGAGTGGAGAGAGACGTCATCCCCCCAGAAGGAAGAAAACAGTAAAACTTGCAAATGGTCCGACTCATCTCATATACCTCAATATGGAACTCCAGTAAAACCTGTGTACTCATTTCAAAGTATTATTGTTTATTTTTTTTCTCCTAGCTGGAGTGTGCCCTAAACAGATTGGGATTAATCCTGGTATCAAGGTTAACATTTCAGTTGTCCTTCCCTGTCTGGCCTCAAAAATCCTTCACCCTCCTTCATTAGGTAGCCTAATTCCTACTCTTAAAACCCAAGACTGACCTCACTCCAGTCACCATCTCCTATGTGGAAATGCTTACAAACCCTGCAGTTTCCCACTACTGAGTTCTAGTGTTACTGAGACTGCTAGAGTGGTCAGCCAAACAGATTGGGCACAAGCTCTCAGGAAATACAGGAATGCAGGAAAGGTTCCAGCGGATTGGAAAAAATGCCCTTATTCAAAAACAGGAGGGGCCAGAATGTAGGAAACTATAGTTCAGTTTGCTTAACATCTATTATTGCGAACTGTTTAGTATCCATAACGTAGGAAGCAATAACAGGCTATTTGAAAAGATCAAAGCATAATCCATCAGAGTCAGTATGGCTTTATAAAGGGTAAATCATATTTGATTAATTTGCTAGAGGTCTTCAAACTTGAAGCAAGCAAAGTGGATAATGGGGATCCTGTAGATGCAGCATATTTGGATTTCCAGAAGACATTTGAAAAGGTGCCGCACAAAAATGTTAATACACAAGGTAGAATTAGGGGTAATTTATTAATTTGGATAGAAGGTTGGCTAATAAATAGAAAACAGAGAGTAATGATAAATGAGCCTTTTTCTGGTTGGCAAGATGTAACTAGGTTCTGGATTAGTGGTGCTGGAAGAGCACAGCAGTTCAGGCAGCATCCGAGGAGCAGTAAAATCAATGTTTCGGGCAAAAGCCCTTCATCAGGAATAAAGGCAGAGAGCCTGAAGGGTGGAGAGATAAAGATGAGGCGTTCTTCCTCCAGGCGTCTGGTGGTGAGGGAGCGGCGGTGAAGGAGGCCCAGGACCTCCATGTCCTCGGCAGAGTGGGAGGGGGAGTTGAAATGTTGGGCCACAGGGCGGTGTGGTTGATTGGTGCGGGTGTCCCGGAGATGTTCCCTAAAGCGCTCTGCTAGGAGGCGTCCAGTCTCCCCAATGTAGAGGAGACCGCATCGGGAGCAACGATACAATAAATGATATTGGTGGATGTGTAGGTAAAACTTGTCCTACCTGCCTACCTTCTTTTCCACCTATCCACTCCACCTATCACCTTCATCCCCTCCCCCACTCACCTATTGTACTCTATGCTACTTTCTCCCCACCCCCACCCTCCTCTAGCTTATCTCTCCACCCTTTAGGCTCTCTGCCTTTATTCCTGATGAAGGGCTTTTGCCGAAACGTCGATTTTACTGCTCCTCGGATGCTGCCTGAACTGCTGTGCTCGTCTAGCACCACTAATCCAGAATCTGGTTTCCAGCAACTGCAGTCATTGTTTTTACCAAGATGTAACTAGGGTTCAGTCTCTAGGCCATAATTATTTACAATCTATATTAATAACTTGGATACAGGGATTGAAGGTACTATAGTCAAGTTTGCAGATGATACTAAAATAGGTGGGCATATAAGTTGCAACAAAGAAATAAGGTTAAGTGACTGGGCCAAAGTTTGCTGGATGGAGTTTAATGTGGACAAGTGTGAGGTTATCTATTTTGGTCAGAAGAATAGAAAAGCAACTTATTATTTAAATGGAGAGGAACCCCAGCGTGAAGAGGGATCTGGGTGTCCTCATGGTATTTAAATACAGCAGTTAGTAAGGAAGTCAAATGGAATTTTTGGATGTATTGCTAAAGGAACAGAGTATAGAAGTAGGGAAATGTTGCAACAATTGTACAAGGCATTTCTGGGACTGCAACTGGAATATTGTATACAATTTTTGTCCTCTGACTTGAGAAGGGACATAATTGCATTGGAGGCAGTTCAGGGGAAGTCATTGATTGATTCCAGAGAGGGAGGATTTGTCTTATGAAGCAACAAGTGAGCCCATTCTCTCTGGAGTTTAAAAGAATGAGAGGAAGTCTAATTGAGGTATATAAGATGCTAAAGGGGATTGACCAAATAGATGTAGAGAGTATGTTTCCTCTTGTTGGGCAATCTAGAATGAGTGATCATAGTTGTGGGATCATGGTGGCAGATTTGAAGCTGAGGTGAGGAGAAATTAATTATCTCATATGATCATGTATCTGTGGAACTTACTAACCCAGTGTGGTGGATGCCAGTAAATTTAAAGAGGGGCTGGACAGTTTCTAATTAGCATTGGGTTGAAGAATTATGGACAATGGGCAGAAAGGTGGCATTGAAGCCAAGATGAGATCAACTATGATCACATTGAATGGCAGATCAGGCTTGAGGGGATGAATTGCCAACTCCTACTGTTGCTCCTACTTCTTATGTTCTTATATTCTTCCTGCCCATTGAATGGGTTGAAGGTCAACCCTCAGTCTGTTATCCCTGTCTCCTGTGTCTTATTGCTGCAGGACTGGCTTCTTAAAAGTGAGACTGTTGGATCTGACTTTCCTGTTGGGCTTGGGGTGAGTGAGGTGAGAAGTGTTCCCCCTTACCTCACATCGTGAGAAGTCATTTTTTCTGCCCTCATTTGTCTGAATCATTTAACTGTGTCAAACTGAGAACTCTACACTTGTATTAAATGATGATTAAAATGTTCTAACATTAAAATTTTAAAATGCGTTAAGTGGAAATGAGACTTTCAGTAGTTTTTATCTCCAGTTTATAGAAATCCTAATTTATGATAAAGGAGTGAAATATCTAACATCTCAATTCACTGACTCAGTTAGATTGACCAATTGTATCATAATATCAAAATAATACCAATGGCCCTGATAAGAATTGGGTTTACTTGTGAACTCAATTCTTATCAGGGCCATTGGTATTATTTTTATAAAAATGACCAACCAGGATTAAATGGACACACTGCCACTAACTGATTTCTGGTGATAACAGAAGATAGTAACCATAAGGTAACAAGTCCATTCGTTAGGCTTTTGGATACAAACATTCAAAGCTCATTACTTAAAAATAGCATTTTCAACAAGCAGCATTATTTATGCTGGTCTAAGTATCCAATTCTGCTAGTGTATTGACTCTAAATTATCTAAACGTGAATCACACTACACATACTGTCCTTCCCTCCATTGTCAGTTGTGACCATTTCTAGACATTCTTGGTAATCCAGGGACATACACTTTGTGGAAAGTAAAATTTGGCTGGTTTTACTTTTTGCCTGTATTTCGAAATATCCATTCATGTTTTGTAGCCCATTTATTTCAAGGAACGTCACTGTAGTAGTCAATATTCCTTCTTAAATGTACATGAATAAGCACATATTGCCATTTTATATGATTTGATAAAATATTGTTGAATCCAGTTACAGAGATTTTGCATGTTTTATCTTCATTTTGACATGTTCATGAACTCTGAAAATGGAGAGGTAAGGATAATATTTGTTTACTAAGAATTGTCTACTATTGATTGACCTGGAGTACCTGCATAACCATGGGGTCCTACAGTCCATTGACCAAACACTAATGGGACTTGTTCCTCAAAGAGATTTCATCACTTTTCTTGAATTTTGACTCTTTCTTCACCTATCATGACAGTTCATCATGACCTCTCACTGAGTCTAACCAGACTCTATGGGTCTGAGAGTGTGAACTCCAGGAATGAAGATGTGAAATCTAGATATTGTTTAATTGATAATGTGTAGACTAAATGCATTCTTCCCGAAGAAGGACTAATGCCCGAAATGTCGATTCTCCTGCTCATCGGATGCTGCCTGGCCTGCTGTGTTTTCCCAGCACCATATTTTTCAACTCTGGTACTCCAGCATCTGCAGTCCTCACTTTCTCCTAAATGCATTAGCACTGTAAAGATTTCCAAAACATCCAACTGTTAACCTTATTGTGTTGAGTAGTCAATCATTTTGATATCCTATCGTCAATATAAAAGCTACTCAGTAGCCTGAGCTCATTTAATTGTCATTTTAGTTTTTTCATAATTATTCTACACTGACTTATACAAACATGCAAATTCCTGCTCCCCAATTCCAACATTAACTTTTGCTTCAAAGAGATTGAACTACCCCCTAGTCTCTGGATTTATGCTGAAAGTATGGACCTTGAACAACTGTGGGCATGGACTTACCAGTTAAGGGAGACAGTGCATAGAGGTAGTGTTAATGTGCCTTCATCCAGAATTCCAAGTAACTATGTAACCATTGTCAGTTGTCATAAAAACCTGTTTGGTTCACTATTATTCTTATCTGGCCTAGTGTACATGTGACTTCAACACCACAGGTCCTTAACTGCCCTCTTAAATGAATGTACCAAAACACACAGTCAATTGGCTTCCAGAGGTTCTTTAGCAGACCAGATTAAAGAATATAGAAAATAGGAACAGAAGAGGCCATACAGACCCATCAAGCCCGCTCCATCATTCGATACAATCACGGTTGATCTTGGATTTTAACTCCACCCACTGCCCAGATTCTTTGAGAGACCAAAAATCTGTCTATCCCTGTCATAAATGGTGATGCATCCACAATTCAATGGGGCAGAGAATTCCAAAGTTTCATGATCCTTTTGGTGAAGAATTTTCCCTCCATTTCAATCCAAAATCTTAACATGCAGTTGTGCTCCTTAGTTCTGTGCTCCCCAGTGAAGGGAAGCTCCGGATGGAGTTTTCCCAGCCACTGAAAGGTGTGGACAATTACGAGTCAGTTGGCAAAATATGGCAGCACAGAAAAATTAGATTGCGACATCGATAATAAAGGCTTGATTTACCACCCATACAATGAGATGAGCATTGTGCTCATGAGCGGCAATAGAAATATTTTCATGCATAAAGATCTCACCTCATTTATTCTCTGCCCCATTGAGTTATGGATGCATCACCATTTATGACTAGAATAGACAGATTTTTGGTCTCTCAAAGAATCTGGGCAGTGGGCGGAGTTAAAATCCAAGATCAACCGTGATTGTATCGAATCATGGAGTGGGCTTGATGGTCTGTATGGCCTCTTCTGTTCCTATTTTCTATATTCTTTAATCTGGTCTGCTATTTCCCCAGGCAGTGGAGATAAACTAGGTGCCAACAATTCCCATCAGGAAAATCTAGACTGCAGCTTGCCAGTCTCTTCTCTGAGCCAGAATTCCTCAACACCTCAGGCAAACTCCATGGGTAGTGACCATTAACACCCTCTGTCCTTGGAGCTTGACAATGGCAAAGCACCAGCCTTACCGCCTATCACAGCATATCTGGGACTCACTTTTAACATGGTTCAGCATTTCAGTACTGCACTTTGGAGCTTATGTTGCAATTCTCCTGCCATCCTGCTTTGCATATGACAGCTGGAACCCATCACATGCACTGGAACAGAGTGCATCTTAACCTGCTAACTTGCTTTCTTCATCCTCAGTCATTTTGCACCTACTTGGATGCTCACAGCATTCCTGCCATGCCTCGCTGTGCCTTTCGTGCAAACAGATAGTTTTGGCAATGATGAATGGTCAAAGGGGACTATGATCAGTCAGAAGGCTAGTCAGGAAAGCTGACAACAGGTCCCAGGTTGTGAGTAGGATGGACAGAGGGCAGGAAGGTTGAGTAGTTTGGGAGATGAGGTGGATGAGAGCTATTGAGAGATGGTGTATGCAACACTGAGTATGGTGGATGCTGGTCTTTGGTGGGAGATGGGTGCTGTAACAGAATTAGTAATCAAATTCATGAGTGTCAAGTTATAGAGGGAAGTTTTTTATGGGATATGGCCATCGCTGACTAGGCCAGCATTTATTGACCATCCCGAATTGCCCAAAAGGCAGTCAAGAGTCAACCACATCGCTGTGGGTCCAGTATCACATGTGGGCCAGACCAGGTAAGGATAACAGTTTCCTTCCCTAAGGGCATTACTGAACCAGATGGGGTTTTCAGATATCCAGCAATGGCTTCATGGTCATCATTAGAACTCTTAACTTCAAACCTTTCTTAATGGAATTCCATCTGCCATGGTGAGAGTCGAACACAGGCCCTCAGGACATTACCTGGATTTCCAGATTAACGATCTAGCAATAATACCACTAGGCCATTGCCTCCCATTCAGTTGGTGGCACTTAGCCTTGCGGTGGCTGGAAGTCATCAACTTTCTTGCAGCATTCCAGCACACATCTGCAGATCATGGAAATCACACTGACCCACATGGCTACTTCAGACACACTTTGACATAATGTACATTGGAGTTTAAATATAGCAGAGCAGCTGCAGTGTGAATTACCGAGAGATCCCAGTGGGCATTTCACTGCTGCTGAAAAAGTTGATTGATTGTGTGGCATTGGCATCATAGAGGCCTGGTACATACCTAATGAGATGAGTCATGCAGAATGGCATGAACTAACTCGCTAGAGTTCAGGAACAGAATCCCTACCTGATACAATCCAAAATCAAAATGCGAAAATGCAGCCTGATGTCTCAGTATCTGCCTTCAAGGCAGGCAAAAGTGAGGACAGCAAATGCTGGAAACCAGAGTTTAGATCAGCGTGGTGCTGGAAAAGCACAGCAGGTCAGGCAGCATCCGAGGAGCAGGAAAATCGATGTTTCGGGCAAAAGCCCTTCAACAGGAACCTCAAGCCTTCTCAAGCCAGTTCACAATCTTAACTGTTTCAGTTACATCACATCTTGTTTTTGTAAACTTTGGAGACTACAGACCCAATTTACTCAGCATCTCATTATACAACCTTCTCATTCTAAGCAACAATTCTAATGAATCTTCGCTGTACTGCCTCCAAATTAAGGATATCCTGAGGTAAATATCGAAACCAAAATTGCGTACGATTTTCCAGGTATGGTCTTATCAAATATTTGCACAACTGGAGCAAGACTTCATTATTCTTGGACTTTAATCCACTTGCACAGAAGTCCAACGTGTTGCTTGCTTTCCTAAATGTTGCTGTCTGCAGGCTAACATTTTCTTTTCCTTGTACAAGTACACCCAAATCTCTCTGATCTTCAATGTTTAAACTTTTAACACCTTTGAAAAAAATTCTGCTTTTCTATTTTTAAGACCAAAGGTGAATAACCTCAGAGTTACGCACATTAGACTCCATCTGTTCACTTTGTCACCCATTCACTTACCCTGTTGGTATCTTTTTGCAACCTCTTTAAATTATTTAGTTTGAATTATTTTCACTAGAAATAAAAATGAATTGCCATTTGAAAAAACATGGATTCATACGTTAATGCAAGCACTGATTTAATAAACACATAACAGAATGCATGTTAACACCCTAAAACTATCTTCATTTACCTTGCAAAATGTGCATTGCCTTGCCAGTACTGTCAGTGATGTCACACTGTCCCAATTGCTCACAGTTATTGTGCTTATTTGGATGTCAACATATTTTTAATTGGCAGGCTGTTTCACAAAGTGTGCATACTTTATGCTTGCACAATATGAACTTTTTGGGGGTGTCAGACCACAGCCAATGGAAAAAAATGATTTAATAAATGAGAACCAGCGCAGATTTGATAAAGGCAAAATGTGTTTCACCAGCTTGATTGACTTCTTTGATGAGCTAATGGAGAGGGGGTATAAATGTTGAGCAGTGTGTACTACCTACAAAATGCATTGCCAAGATTCACCAAAGATCCTTAGACAGCACCATCCAAACCATGACCACTTTCATCTAGAAGGACAAGGTCAGCAAATACATGGGAACACCATGTCCTGCAAGATCCTCTCCAAGTCGTTCATTATTTTGACCTGGAAATATATTGCCGTTCCTTCACTATCACTGGGTCAAAATCCTGGAATTTCCTCCCTAGTGGGGTTATGGGCTTATACATCACATGGGCTGCAGCAACTCAAGAAGGCAGTTCACCACCTTCTCAATGAGCAACAAGGGACAGGCAATAAACGTTGGCCAACCAGTGATGCTGACATTCCATGAGTGAATAAAAATTGTGCAGAGGAATTTTGAAAAGTTCATTTATAAGGATTCACATAATAGACTTGCTAGCAACGTCTGGTGATTTCTGTCAGTTGTATTTTCAAAAGGATTTGTATTAATTTTTATCTTTTCCTTCTTTCATGGTATTGATATGTCTTATGCACTTTAAGATAACAGCACCTTTATGTTTATTGAGAAGCAACATCCTGACAACAGATTGGCTTTTGAATTGTCCTAATTGTTTGCATTAATGAGTAGCCTGTGGGAATTTCAATGACTGTGTTTTCGGCATCATTTTCTACAGGATCTGAGATTTTGATATTTTCTTATTATTTAGGATCAAGAGGTAAGGCAAAAGCTTTTGAACCAGAAAGTAAGTAAGCTTTCTATTGGCACCTGTGCTAAAATATTTTCTGTTTTCAGAAAGCATCATAAATTGAACCTTTCAGGTATGGCAGTAAGCCACAGATTATGATCAATTATGTTATTGTAAAATTACTTAAGATCCCTTCGTCAACTTGCATCCCCTTTATGGAAGTTTAGTCATCAACTTGCTTATTCAGATTAACTTCTGTTAAAATATGGAAGTGGATCTTTTAATAATGCATTATGCATTTATACATTCACACTTTCAATCATTCCATCTGTGGAATAAAAATATTCAAAAACCAATAGTAATATATTGCTGACTTTGATAAATTATGATCCTAACTGACAAAGTAAAATCCTTTAATTTTCTTAAAATATTCTGCTTATAATTTAAATAAACTTTAACAATTTAAATGCTAACTAATTCCTATCACATCTTTCAAATATCAGTTGCATTTTTAAAAGGTTACACTATCATTTTGTTCCAGAAGGTTGTAAGTTTATTTGCCACTGCAGAGACTTAAAAACATAATTGATGTTTCAGTAAAGGACTGAGTGAGTGCTGCACTGTCAGAAGAGATATTAAACTGAGGGTCTTGGGCTAATGCAGCTATTCATTTACATATGAGCACAAATTGTCGCAGTTTGCAAGAATGACCTCATATGAATTGGCTGACATCATTCTCTATCCAACAGTGACTCCAAAAGGAATCCCTTGTTTTTAAAAATCCTAAAGATGTGAATGATGATATCTAAATGATCTATTCTTTACTACGGAAAAAAAGAACAATCAGTATAAAAATGACAAGGAAAATGAATGAGAAACAAGAAAGCAACATATTTATGTTCAAAAAGCAAAGTATGGATATGTGATTTCTGAGATTACTTCCATAAATTCTCTTAACAATATGGATATTTCTGATGCTTACAGGACAGAAAATTAAAAATGCTCCTCTGTCTATTTTGTACTTTCTTACTTTGTTCAATTTGTTCTTTGCATTATGGTTTTATTTCCTTATTACTGCATCACCAAAAAAAAGCATAATCTGAAATAACTTTTAGCTAATTCACAATACTGAGGAAGCATTCAGCTTCGGTATCATGCAGTTTCAGTAAAATAATCACAATTTTCTTGTTCTAATCCAAGTCAGACTGGCAAGTGGCATTGATGCTTCCCAAGAGCATCACACTCAGTGTGATGCATTCAGACAATCTGAAATCACTTGCCAGTCTATGTATCTACAGCGGGAAACTACTCCTAATTCAGCTCTTAGTTGACAATGCCATTGACACAAAGGATAGAAAAAGAAAGCATGGGGAATTGAAATGTCACATTGTTAAAGTGGGCGTTTGGAGTGATATAGGTTGTACCTGGCTATAGATATACAATTATGAAGCCAAGTTTAAAACAAAAGAGGAGATATGTTCAGAACAGAAAGAAAGGAAAGATGAACTTTGTTAATTTTTTGAGACAATGCGGAGATTTAACCTGCAGATTTAAGGAAGTCGCCATCAGACTCGTGTGTGGAGAGCAATCATAGGACTGTAATTTTCCCTGAATTGGTCAATTGCATGTAATGGCCTCCTGCTGCTCCCCACCTGATCCACGAGTTTTTGCTCTGACCCCACAGGGGTCTAATCACGCTGCTCAAGACAGGGGATTGGAGGCTTACTGAAAGAACGCTGAATAGCTGGCCTTTTTTTTAATCAAAGCACAAATAATTTTTTTTTAAAGTTATGGAATAAGCTGCTACATGTTGCTTTCCAACGTAAAGTTTCCTCCAAAAGCCAGAATTTGTTTTTCCCCATGTGAAGTTTTCTAGAAGTGTAAGCTTAAATCTAAAACAAGACTCTGATGGTTAACAGTGGTGAGTTAAGTCTAGGATGAGACAAGTCATGATTTTATTGAAACCAAAACAGAAATTGCTGGCAGCATCTGTGGAGTCAAATCAGAGTTAATGCTTCTGAAGAAGGATCACTGCTCCCGAAATGTTAACTCTGCTTTCTCTCCACAGATCCTGCCAGACCTGCTGACATTTTCCAGCAATTTCTGTTTTTGTTTCAGATACCCGGCATCGCAGTTGTTTCTTTTTTTTTGTCTATGATTTTATTGAATTTTGGAGCAGGCCCAGGGGATAAATGTGTACTCTTGCTCATTTCAATCATGTTCATAGAATCGTAGAATCCCTACAATATGGAAGCAGGCTATTTAACCCATTGTGTTCACCCCTCCACTCTATCCCTGTAACCCTGAATTTCCTACGGCTAATCCACCTAGTCTGCACATTCCCAGACACTATGGGTAATTTAGCATGGCCAAGCCACCTAACCTGCACATCTTTGCTCTGTGGGAGGAAACCGGAGCACCCGGAGGAAACCCATGCAGACACGGGGAGAATGTGCAAACTCCACACAGACAGTTGTCTGAGGGTGAAATGAGCAGATGAATTCCTAAGGTATGCAGCAATGTAACAGCATTTTCAGAGTCATATGAGAGTTGCTGCTCTTGGAAGTTGAACTAAGAGTGGATTAGGACAAGTACGAACTTTGCGTAAATAATGTAATTAAATACTGTTTGAAGAAACACCATGAAAACTGGCCTAAATTAATCTGAATAGATGAAGCCAGTCCAAACCAATCAGCTTCTTTTATATGGGAAATCCCTTATTTTGAAACTAGCATCCCTTAGTCTAGACTGCCCCTTGAGAAGAAACAACCAGCATGTTAACCCCCCTCAGAATCATTTTTTATATATAAGATGATTTTGCATTCTTCCAATGTCCAATGAGTATAGGTCCAAACTACTTGATTTCTCCTAGTAAGAAAAAAAACCCCATCTCAGGAATCAGCCTCATGAACCCACTCTGAATTGCTTCCAATGTATATTGTCCGGAGATAAGGTGACCTAAAATGCACACAATACTCAGAGTACAGTCTCATCAATACCCTTTATAACTGCAGCAACTCCATACCTTTATTCTCCATTCCCCTTGCTGTATTAGGCCATTCCCCTTGCTGTATGTTGATTTTCCTAATCACTTGTACTTGTTAGATGTGTTAGGACATCTAGTTCCTTCTATACAACAGCATTCCACAATCTTTGTGCATTTAAATAATATTCTGCTGTTCATTTCTTTCTGACAAAGTGGAGAACTTCAGGTTTTCCCACATTATGTTCCATCTGACAGATTTTTGCCCACTTTTTTGAGCTATGTCTCTTTGTGGACTCTTTGTATTTTCCTCATAACTTGATTTCTCACCTACCGTCATATCATTAGCAACATTAAAGAAAGCCCCTTGACTAAAGTCATTATTAAAACTCAAAAATATGTGCCTAAGGCCTAAAAATTCTATCCTGTTTCATGATCATCACTTTACAAATATGCATTAAAATAAATCCATTATTATAATAATGGCAAATATGGATGATCAATATTCAACTACCATCTTCTGAAGTTAATGTCTGAAACCTTTATGGACTAAAGCTGTAATCACTAGATCAAGTACAGCCAAGCTCTTAAAACTATCAATAAACAAAAAAAAATGTCTGAGTCAGAATTATCCTAATTAAAAATAGCACTGAAAGACAAATCCAAATCTCCTGGTTGTTTCATATCTTCCTGGTAAGTTACACACCACGATGAAAGCAGATCACCCAGATAGGAAAAGAGAATAGTGCCAGACACTGGATTCCACAAATTTCAGGCAAAAGTTCTTGAACAACAAGGCAAAGAGGGAAAAAGAAAATGAATTGATAAGAGGAAGAAGCTGGAAACCTCGCTCTCGTGGCTCTCTTTACCACAAAGTCAATCAACTTGGAATATTGACCGTATATTGAGAAGTTAAGGTCTACAAAGTTTTCCACTGCTGCAGAACATGAGTCAACAATTAAACCATTAACCTCAGACTCTGCCACCTCAATAACCCTAAGGACAATTAAGCTGAGTCTTATTCCTCTCTGCTTGTACCAGGCATTCTCCCTTTTAAATTTACAACCTTAACTTTTTGTTTGTATGTGTGTGTTCATTGTCACACTTTTATTAGTTTTGGGTGAGTAGGAAAAAGAATCCTCTCTGTTACACTCGAGGAAACATTGTAATTTGACTCCTTCATTTTGATTTAATTAATTACTTTTAAATGGTGTGTGACAGCTAAAAAAGAAACAAAACTATTCGGTGTGAAGAGCGAGATTGGATCCAAAAGAGAGGAGACGTAAGTGTCTCATATTGTCGTAAGGCTATAATGAAAAAGACCTGGAATAGTGGAAGAGGGGGGTAAAAAGTTGTTATTGTTATTATCATTTCAGTTTTTGCAGGAAATCCCTGAATCCATATCATAGCTGCTGATTTTGTTTTGTTGGAACACAAGAGAATGAATGCAAACCCATTTCAACCAAATACAGGTAATCTTTTGAAAACAATTACACTTTAAAAGTATCAATTAGCTGCAAAACAGTTCAAGATGTCTTGAGATTGCCGATGAAGCTAGATGCAACAAGAAGTTGTCTGCTAAAAATGCCTTTAAAATAAGGAAATGAGGAAAATGCTTTCTAGGAGTATTATAAAGCAGACTCTGAGCTCCATAAGGAAATATTCAGTCAGAATACTAAAAGGATGGTCAAACAGATATGTTTTAGGGAATACTTTAAAGCCCTGGATGCTGCCTGACCTGCTGTGCTGTTCCAGCAATAAAGTTTCAACTCTGAGCCCCATAAGGAAATATTCAGTCAGAATACTAAAAGGATGGTCAAACAGATATGTTTTAGGGAATACTTTAAAGGAACAAAATGAATTATCAACCTGGATCAGGATAGAAAACAAAATCCAGAGTTTATGGTCACCAAATGACATAACAATTATAATTCTGGCACACCTAGAGAGAATTAGAGAAACAGAGATATTTTAGACTATTGTGGGTTAAAGAGATTACAGAGATACAGAGAGGCAAGGCCATGAAGGAATATTCCATGAAGGCCTGAAAACAAAAGATTCAGTCTCTCCCATATTTAAATAAAGAAAACTTCTGCTACTCCAGTATTGGATGTTGGATGAACATGCTGACAAGTTAGAAATAAAAATCCTTTCTGTAACTGGACAGCAGATGGTACTAAACAGTTCATTAAAAGTAGGAATATCTATATTTCTCTTGTATGCATGTTGGATTGTAAGTCAGACATTGAAAAACACAATTGCCATTAAGTTATTAGGGTAGCTCCTCCTATATTGCTTCACTGCATGTAAAATCACTAGCTCTATGGTTGTGTCTCATGTGGGGCATTCCTGGCCTCTGCTTTCCTAACAAGATCAATTATGTCTGAATGAGTGATGCAGAAAGAGAAAGAGCGGGAGCAGCAGGAGGAAGTGACGACGACCAGAGGGGCAGCCGGGAAGGAAAGCAGTGAGTATAAATACTCACCCTTCGACGCCAACGGTCATTTTGAGTACGAGAAGCAGCTGAGTTTAAATGAACCCAGAAGGCTACAGCTAAGGTGAGACAGTTTGTTTTAAAATTACTTACCGGTAGCGGGCAGCGGTGTTTTTTTCTCTTCACTGAAAGAGCGGGAGCAGCAGGGGGAAGTGACGACGACCAGAGGGGCAGCCGGAAGCTGGTGTAGCGTAAGCTTACCTGGGTAGGTTTTTTTATCCTATAAAAGCGCGCAGGAGAGGAACCCGAGGCACTACAGAGGTGGTCAGTAGGTAAGTGCTGTGTTTTGCTTGTTCTATTCTTTAGATCTAGTTTTTTTTTAAAAGGTTACTTTTAGAGGGATGGCAGTGAAAGCAGTGCAATGTTCCTCTTGCAACATGTTTGAGGTGAGGGATGCCATGGTCATCCCTGCTGATTGCATTTGCAGGAAGTGCACCCATCTCCAGCTCCTCCAAGACCATGTTAGGGAACTGGAGCTGGAGTTGGATGAACTTAGGATCATTCGGGAGGCAGAGGGGGTCATAGACTGGAGCTTTAGGGAAGTAGTAACTCCAAAGATTGCAGATAGATGGGTGACAGTGAGGGGACTGGGAAGAAGCAGCCAGTGCAGGGACCCCCTGCGGTTGTTCCCCTCAAGAACAAGTATACCGTTTTGGATACTTGTGGAGGGGACGACTTACCAGGGGTAAGCAATGGGGTTCAGGCCTCTGGCACGGAGCCTGTCCCCGTTGCTTTGAAGGGAAGGGTGGAGAAGAGCAGAGCAACAGTTATTGGGGACTCAATAGTTCGGGGCACAGATAGGCGGTTCTGTGGGGGCGAGAGAGACTCACGTTTGGTATGTTGCCTCCCAGATGCAAGGGTATGTGACGTCTCTGATCGTGTTTTCCGGGTCCTTAAGGGGGAGGGGGAGCAGCCCGAAGTCATGGTCCACATTGGCACCAACGACATAGGTAGGAGGAGGGCTGAGGATGTTAGGCAGGCTTTCAGGGAGCTAGGTTGGAAGCTCAGAATTAGAACGAACAGAGTTGTTGTCTCTGGTTTGTTACCCGTGCCACGTGATAGAGAGGCGAGGAATAAGGAGAGAGAACAGTTAAATGCGTGGCTACAGGGATGGTGCAGGAGGGAGGGATTCCGGTATTTGGATAACTGGGGTTCTTTCTGGGGAAGATGTAAATACAAGAGTGGGTCACAGGCTGGGAACTATGCAACAAGTAATTCACCTTCTAACCCCAGTGCCTGTCCACCATCTATGAGGCACAAGTTAGGAGTGTGATGCAATATTCTCCATTTAGATCATTGAATCCCTACAGTGCACAAAGAGGCCATTCAGCCCATTGAGACTGTACTCTAAAGACCATCCCAACCAGACCTAGCCCTCTGCCTTATTCCTGTACCCCTGCATTTACAATTGCTAATCCATCTCGTCTGCACTTGTCTGAATGAGTGCAGCTTGAACAATACTAAAGAAAGTTGACACCATCCAGGACAAAATGATGGTGAATAACGCCTAGCCACACTTTAGACCTTCTTCCCTCACTGTCAGGACATAGTGGTAGCAGCGTGTACCTTTCACATGTGACAACTTGCTAAGGGTCCTTCAACTGCAAATCCATACCCTCTACCACCTAGAAAAATAAAAAGCAGCAGACCCATAGGAACACCGTTACATGCAACTTCACCTCTAAGTATCACAGCATCCTAGCTGAGTAACACTACGTGGACCTGTTGATCTACCGCTGGTGGGTTAATATCATGGAATATGGGTTTACTTATACAGGATTTTAAGAAGCTGGTTCACTAATACCTTCTAGAAGGCAGTTAGGGTTCGGCAATAAATGTTGGCTTTTCATAGATGTCTACATTCCATCACAATTTAAAAATGGATGTCCATTGCCAAAGGAACCATAACCTGGCCAGGAGTCAACACCTTTAAGCAAAATGTAAGGAAGACACAGGAAAAAGAGAATTCAACTGATGAAACCATGAAATTTGATATATATATAGGAGGCAGGGAGGTACTGAGGAAAGTTGAAAGTAACTGAAGAACGCACTTCGGCCAGGAGTGTAAAGATCTTACTAATTTGATGCTTGGATCTCATTACCACTTTTTAAATTCTGTTTCATATCTAGCAGATGGTTGAAATTGACAGGCTGTCAAAAGAGAAAACCGCTGCAGGAAATCGCTGTCAGAGTGACTTTGAGGGACAGTCCCTGAAATCAAGAGATGTGTAGACTGCAGTTCAGGGCTTAGGGTTGAGGGTGAGGAAGGTGCGGTCTGTTGTGATTGCTGGAGAGAGTACAGAGAGGCCATTACTGGTAGAAGGGAGGCTAAAGTCTTCCCCAAGTAATCCAGAGGAATCCTCCTGCTTCTCCTGGTTCATGAGTAGTGCTGCAGAAGGCGACTAACATTTTTAGAGACAGCAGCAAGTAAATTTACATCAAGCTCACAATTGAACTATGGAAACCTGATTTACAAATGTTGATAAAGTGTCCACTCTTCAATGGTGGGACACTCACACCTTCTGTTGTCCACATGTGGAAAAGGAGCAATGTGTACATGGGTTTGCTTCTCACATTGCTCATTTTTTTAAGGTTTAAACCATCCCCTCTACCCCAGCCTTGCCCCACCAATTATGAGTGGGTTAGTTTTTAACATCTTGAAGTTTAATCATCCCTTACCATTTGTTCTGGAGAAAGACTATGAGGAGCCAAATACAGTTGCACTGGGGTGAAAATGTTCTCTTTACCAGCTATGTTGTTTAAAACAAAATGTACATTTAAAATAAAACGTAATGTGGTAAGCATTCCCAGCTAAAACATTGAGACACTCACATATTCATGTGTAATTTAAATATTTTCTATTATTATTATTTCAGATTCCCCTTCAATGGCAACATTACCTCAAGTTATTTGAATTGAGACATACTTGGTGATTATAACACGTGCCAAGGAAATCAATAAGGGAAGTGTTTTTCACCAGTCAGCTATTTTTGTTCTCTGCAGTTTTTGTTGGTTTCAGAGAATAGTTTTCACCACATGACTGCCACCTGTAATGAATGATTAATATTTGCAACACAATTGATCTATTGCCTACAACAATAACTTGTGTTCATATAGCACATTGTAAAAAGTTCCAAAGCACTTCACAGGACAAGGGTCAGCACACGGCCAAAGCAGAGGACATGAGGACATTTGGCCAAATGTTCAGATAAATGGGTACATTTTCATGAGCTTCCTGAAGGAGGTAGGGTGACATAAAGGTCTAGTGAGGAAATTCCAACGTTTGGAGTCAAAACATACGGGAAGCAGACAGGAAAATGAAGTTGAGACTACAGTCAGATTGCAATGACCTCAGTGAATGGTGGTGCAGGATTGAGGGTCGAATTGCCCATTCCTTCTAAATTCATTGTTCCAGAGTTGGAGCCCAGATCATTAAAGACAAAGTTATTAATGACAGGGTAGAGGAAGTAAGGGATGCACAAGATTGCCTAATGGTATTATCACTCGACTAATAATCTGGAGACACAGATAATGTTCTGGGGACCTGGGTTTGGATCCCACCATTGCAGATGATGGAATTTGAATTTGTTGAAAAAAATCTGGAAATAAAAGTCTAGGGATTACCTTGAATCCATTACTGTTTGATGGAAAAACCCATATGATTCACTAATGTCTTTTAGGGAAGGTAACTGCCATCCTTGCCTGGTTTGGTCTACATGTGACTCCAAACCCACAGCAAAGACACTGGCTCTTAACTACCTTCCAGAGAATTTGGGATGGGTAATGAATGCTGGCCTGGCCAGTGATGCCCACATCCTGTGAACTAATTTTACAAAGGCCAGAATTGGAATAGGACAATGTTGTCAGAGGTTTGTAGGACTATTGGAGGTTCCAGATACAAAATGCCCTGCCAGTAGCAGTGGTGGACTCTCCCTCTTTATGGGCATTTAAACGGGCATTGGATAGGCATATGGAGGATAGTGGGCTAGTGTAGGTTAGGTGGGCTTGGAT
>NC_057732.1:16257307-16263456 GCF_004010195.1 Chiloscyllium plagiosum | reverse complement strand
TCGTGAGTTCATGGAATGCCCTGCCAGTAGCAGTGGTGGACTCTCCCTCTTTATGGGCATTTAAACGGGCATTGGATAGGCATATGGAGGATAGTGGGCTAGTGTAGGTTAGGTGGGCTTGGATCGGCGCAACATCGAGGGCCAAAGGGCCTGTACTGCGCTGTATTTTTCTATGTTCTATGTTCTATGCATGGCTTTCTGCTAGACTCCATCATCCATTTCTAATCACTTTTCTGGCTAAGGAGCGACTCAGTCATTTATAAGGATCATTTCTATGTAACACTGTTTCAGAAAGTGTCTGAGAAAATTTTATCTAATAAGCATTATGATTAATAGCTATGTACTCTTTATTTGTGTTAATGAACCATTTGGTGATAGGTTTGCTGCCTTGCGTAGTTAATTCCATCTCTGTTAGCTGCT
The DNA here is from genome assembly GCF_004010195.1 of Chiloscyllium plagiosum. Taxonomy (NCBI): domain Eukaryota; kingdom Metazoa; phylum Chordata; class Chondrichthyes; order Orectolobiformes; family Hemiscylliidae; genus Chiloscyllium; species Chiloscyllium plagiosum. Next base: position 16,263,036 of record NC_057732.1, on the reverse strand, counting down.
CCATCAATCTAGAATTATACCCAGGGGACTTAATTTCTTCAAAATTAGGTATTAATTTATTAGATTGTGTGGTCTCTAATCCCACTGAATATTAAATGTCTATTTTTGGTAACAAATATTACACATTATTCCAAATTTTCAATATGAAATGGGATTGGAGTCCACAAAACAAGCAAAATCTTTAATTTTGAATTTTTTTTGTGAGCAGACAAACAAGTCCCTTAAGAATCCTGTATGTTTCAATATGTCAGAAACAATTGCTTATCATAACTTCTGCTCAGTTCTCCCAAGTAGTCTCAGAATAGTTATTGAGTATGTAGTGCAATACATTTTTTTTAATAATTGTGCAGTTGGCATTCTTCTGCATATATTGGTGGAACTGCTGGATTCTCAGTTTTATTCAGTTGCTGTGATGTGCTGTATAATTTCCTGAATACTGTGACCACTTGCCTGGAAGTCAAACATTGACCCCTATATATCATCTCTGATTCCTCCAAGCAGCATCTTGATATGGTACAACTGTTTCCATGTATGCCACTGACTGGCAAGAAGGAAGCAAATGTACTGTAGCCAAATTTGCAGACTAGAAAAAAGGTGGAAAGGCAAGCTGTGAGAGGGATAAACTCTCAGAGTTTACTGAGAGATTAAGTAAATGGGCCAACAATTGGCAAACAGAGTATAATGTGGGAAAATGTGAAGTTGTTCATTTTAAAAGAGAGAACAAAATAACAGTATTATTTAAATGGCAAAAAACCATAACACAAAGGGGCTTGTGCACAAAACACAAACAGCTGGCATACAGGTACAATCGATAATCAGGAAGTCTAATAGAATGTTGGCCCTTATTTTAAGGTGGCTGGAGTATCAGTGCAAGGAAATCTTATTACAACTGTACATGGTCCTAGGGAGACCACATCCGCAGTGATGTAAGCAGTTCTGGGCCCTTATTTAAGGAAAACTATCTGTTAATTGGAAGTAGTTCAGAGAAGGTACATGAGGATGACCTCTGCTATGTAGAGACTGTTTTATGAGCAACAACTAAACAGGTTGGAACACAACTCACTGCAACTTAGAAGAATGAGAGTTGACTCATTGAAACATATAGGATTCTTAAGGGGCTTTTCAATGAAATGCTGACAGGATGAGACTCAGGACAGAGGATGTATTCTCAAAATAAAGGAATGTCAGTTTATAGTGAGATAAGGAGCACGTTCTTCTTTCAGAAGGTGAATCTTGGAATTCCTTGCTACAGAGAGCTTGCGTATGTTTAAGGCTAAGATAAATAGATTCTTGATCAGTAGGGGAATCAGAATTATGGAGAAAGGGCATGAAGATGGATGTGATGAGCGTTGGATCAGTAGGGCAGAGCAGGCTCAGGGGGCTGAACTGCCTACTCCTGTTCCTATGATTATATGGATACCGAAACTCAGCTCCAGCGAAAGCTGCAAATTGGCATTGATCAGGCTGCAACGGGTAAAACTTGGTTCAGAGTATTACTTTGATTTTAAGGTGAAATTAGGATCCATCTGAACTTTGAAAATATGGATCTTGAGCCTAAAACCTTTCGGAATCTTCTGAGAATTTTCCATGTTGTTTGCCCAGTTTGAGAATATGGAACCCTACCAATATGACTTTAGAAAACATTTGATATCCACACCATTAAAAGTCTAAAAAAAACTATGCCTGACTCAATTAAGTAATCTCTGTCCAGTGACAAAATGTTAAATCCAAATATTAACCAATGTTAGTTATTAACATGAACAGTATACATTATATTCAGATGAAAATCACTCTGCTGTAGAATGTTAGAGGAGAATGGCTGCAAGATCTCTTGTACAAGCACACAATCAAGGACCAATACTTGTTTCATCATTTTCTTCTCACCATTTGCAATCTTGAGTACAATGAAAATCTTTTATGGTGAAACTGTGTTTGGTGCATAAGACATAACTGTGACAGGAACCAGCAGATTCCCCGTTACTGACAGTTGAAGAAAATGATAAAGACAGCAAGTTAAAGTGCAATCATGGTAAATGCACAGCTCATCTTGAATCTGGTGCACCTTTGACATTAATTTCCAGGACTTCCTAATCTTACTGCTGCAGAATGCAGCTCCTGTAATAAGGAAACTATAATGCGAAGATGACGCATTATCAACTTCAGGTTGCAAACCTTGATCTTAAACCGATTATACACACCATAAAAATATATGTTTAAATACAATTATTAGATTCAGTCAATGCATAAAGAATTAAAACCTCCACCCATGTAGGCTGATTGATCTATTAAGGGCAATCCACATTACATGTTAATAATTGAGGGCAATTTTAACCTCAGCTGTCATTGGCAGTATCAAATTAGTTACACATTTTCCATTTCATTATATATTTTCCACTCATTTCGAAGTGGATAGCAGATACAATCCCACAAATTTCTTATTGGGTAGCTTATGTTAAAGCAGTCCTAGCAGTCCTGATCACATAGCATTAATGACAACATATGTAGCAAGTTATGTTTTCAGATATACATTTTTGGTGAAGAAAATGCAAGATCAACCAATGTCTTTGGTTGAGTATCCTATTACCTTGAAACCTGAGGAATTATCATTAAATTGCTGGGCTAAAAGTGAGTTCCAAAGATTTCTGGTTAGCAAGTGTACATGACTGTCATTATTGAAAGGATAATTATCATCAGATAACTTTACTTGTAGTGAGATTATTATATCCACCCATGTTAGTGAAAATGTGCACAACACCCTAGAATGCAGACAGTGTTAAAGTGAGTTAAAAAAGATTGTCATTTATCTAAATTGCCTGCTACTCTGCAGGACCATATGTTTTTCAGCAGTCATCAGTGGTGATAGCTCAGTGTGTAGCAGGTGGGTGTGGGAAAGCCAAACATGAAGGATGATTTCACTGGCAAGACCACAATATCACTATTGTTCTCCTACAGTCTTTGTGGTTTCTACACTATTAATGAGTATCACTATTATTGAGTTAGGTTGAGCTATGACAAAGGTGTCCATGGATATAATATTACTATCAAGAGCTATCCAATTAGTCCCACTCAGGTGCTCTTTCCCCACATATCTGCAACCTTTTAATCTTTCAAAGGAACAGAGCCACATATTCTTAACACAAGCAGAGCCAGACTGTAGTTATGTATTCTGAATTTTTCCTTTTTCCTCTTGTCATCCAAACACAACAAAAACAACGGAGAAACTTTGCATCTGTGGAGAAACAGAGTTAACATTTTGAGTCCAGTGATTCTTCAAAATGTAACAATGGATTCACCGGCTTGATCAATCAATCTAGATACCGCATGCTTGGGTGAGCCAAGACAAAATTCCCATCTGCTGGAAACATAGTGTCAGGTTTATTTGCAAATAATTGCAGCATTATAAGAAAATAAAGATACACCAAGTATTGCAGATTTACCTGGTCAAGAGACTATTAATATCTAATGCTCTTTGAAATGTAAAGCTTCCTTACCATCACAAAGCAAACAGATGTGCACACACCCCAAAATGTTTCGTACAATCTTCTTATTGACTTCTACAGATTTTCTGATACTCAGAATGTCATTTAAATTAGATAGTCAACTGGAATGTCCAGCGGAAAACTTAATTGCAAAAGTGTTTGACTTTAATTTTATGTCTTCTCTTTACTAAAATGACTCATTTGTTTCCATCTTTGAATATGAAAGTCTGCTTTCAGGTTCTAAGATAATTAAGGTGAGAAATTGCCTTGCAGATGTTGCTGCTTAAAAAGAGTTATACACTACATGATCTGAAAGATCATGAATTGATATTGTCTTGATGTCAAACAATCCAACCAGATGTAATGCCATGATTCTAAATGTATCAAAATAGCCTCTTCCCTTGATCACTCTGCTAACAAGTGGCAAGCTGCAAGATGGACCTTGTGCTATTGTTAAATTAACAGCCGGGCATCCAATATGATTTAAGGTCAGCTCTTCAGTACTTGTTCAATTGCATTGTTATGGAAGTACCCTGGAGTGTTCTTGTAGATGTGAATTCCTGGGTTTTCAGATTGTGTTATGTTATCCTCAGTGGTGAGGATGGCACAGTTTTGTGAAAGAAGTCGGACTTTGTCTATACAAAGGGAATGGTAGGTTTAGGTACAGCTGTGGCACTATGATGGAGTCTCTGGGTCAGCAACTGGACAGAGAGATAGAACTGTGCCTGAGAAGAGGGCAATCTTTTCTTTTAATTTCAAAAATAAACTTTATTCATAAAATTATTTGGGTTTCTTTACAATTGGTCATGCCATTCTTGTGCACACATTAAATTGCTTTACATACAGACATCAACATTTATTTTTCCTATATACAAGTCTGTACATTTACTATCCAGCTCTTCTGCTGAGGCGTCAGCGAAGCCCAAATGACTGCGTGGGCCCCCTGTTCTTCTTAGGCAGGCAGACATTACACGGTGGTCTTTCCCCTCCGTGCCTTGGCGGCAGCTGCCCCAAGCTTCAGCGCATCCCTCAACACGTAGTCCTGAACCTTGGAATGTACCAGTCTGCAACACTCAGTCAGAGTCAACTCCTCAGCTGGAAGATCAACAGGTTTCGGTCCGCCCAGAGAGCGTCCTTCACCGATTTGATGATCCTCCAGGCATAGTTGATGTTCGTCTCGGTGTGCGTCCTGGGGGACAGATCGTAGAGCACGGAGTCCTGCATCACGGCACTGCTCGGGACGAACCTCAACAAACACCACTGCATTCCACTCCAGACTTCTTCTGCGTAGGCACATTCCAGAAGGAGGTGTGTGACAGTCTCGTCTCCCCCGCAGCCGCTTCGAGGGCAGCGTGCGGTGCGGCTGAGAGTCCGGGCGTGCATAAAGGATCTCACAGGCAGAGCCCTTCTCACCACCAGCCAAGCCATGTCTTGGTGCTTGTTGGAAAGTTCTGGCGATGAGGCATTCTGCCAAATGGCTTTGACAGTCTGCTCAGGGAACCACTCGATAGGATCCACCCTCTCCTTTTCCCGAAGGGTCTCAAGGACACTACGTACTGACCACTTCCTGATGGACTTGTGGTCAAAGATGTTTTTCTTCATAAACTTCTCCACGAAGGACAGGTGATACGGAACGGTCCAACTACTCGGACCGTTCCGCGGCAGCGAGGCCAGGCCCATCCTTCGCAACACCGGGGACAGGTAGAACCCCAGTACGTAGTGACACTTGGTGTTTGCGTACCGGGGATCCACACACAGCTTGATGCAGCCACACACAAAGGTGACCATCAGGGTGAGGGTGGCATTGGGCGTGTTCTTTCCCCCATTGCACAGGTCTTTGTACATTGCGTCTCTTCGGACCCGGTCCATCTTTGATCTCCACACGAAGTGGAAGATGGCCCGGGTGACTGCGGCAGCACAGGTTCTGGGGATAGGCCAGACCTGTGCCACGTATAACAACAATGACAGTGCCTCACACCTGATGACCAGGTTTTTTCCCGCGATGGAGAGCGACCGTAGCGTCCATCTGCCCAGTTTCTGCCTCACTTTGCTGATACACTCCTCCCAAGACTTGGCGCACGCCCCAGCCCCCCGAACCAAATACCCAGCACCTTCAGGTGGTAAGTCCTGACGGTGAAGGGGTTCGAGGATTGGTCGGTCCAGTTCCCAAAGAGCATGGCCTCACTCTTGCCTCGGTTTACCTTGGCCTCCAAGGCCCGTTCGAACTGGTCACATATGCACATGAGTCTG
>NC_057732.1:16217272-16255065 GCF_004010195.1 Chiloscyllium plagiosum | reverse complement strand
TAGTTCAGGACTCACCCATCAGCGGAAACATGTTTCCTGCCTCCAGAGAGTCCAATCTTTTAATAATATTATATGTCTCAATCAGATCCCCTCTCAGTCTTCTAAACTCAAGGGTATACAAGCCCAGTTGCTCCAGTCTTTCAGCGTAAGGTAGTCCCGCCATTCCAGGAATTGAGCTCGTGAACCTACGCTGCACCCCCTCAATAGCCAGAATGTCTTTCCTCAAATTTGGAGACCAGAACTGCACACAATACTCCAGGTGTGGTCTCATCAGGACCCTGTACAGCTGCAGAATAACCTCTTTGCTTCTATATTCAATCCCTCTTGTTATGAAGGCCAGCATGCTATTAGCCTTCTTCACTACCTGCTGTACCTGCATGCTTACCTTCCTTGACTGGTGTACAAGAACACCCAGACCTCTCTGTACTGCCCCTTTACCTAAATTGATTCCATTTAGGTAGTAATCTGCCTTCCTGTTCTTGCCACCAAAGTGGATAACCATACATTTATCCACATCTGCCATGCATCTGACCACTCACCTAACCTGTCCAGGTCACCCTGTAATCTCCTAACATCCTCCTCACATTTCATCCTGCCACCCAGCTTAGTATCATCAGCAAATTTGCTAATGTTATTACTAATACTGCAAGTACCTGATCAAGTGAGGAGACCCTTACTGTTGGGGCAGGTGGTAGTTCTTAAGGTAACAGAAAACAGAAAATCAGAAGGAGATGGAGGGAATCAAGGAAAGAATGATGAGGTGGGAAGCAAGAGGTCCATTTCCACACGATCAGAAACTAGTTCATCATCGCAGACAAGAGGGTAAAGTTGGACAGGGGTGTGACTAGGGACATGGATCAGAAATATACATCATCCTCATGTCTCAGTGATCTTGGGCTCTAATGCAACTAGTGCCTTGATCTGGACAACTATCTCCACCTTAGAGATACAGAGATGCAGGCAACTTCATCTCCCACCAATCTTGACTTTCAATTGTGTTCGCTTGATTGCAGGTGAAATAGTGGAAAATCAGTGGCTGTGTAGTATATTACACTTGCATTGGATTGACCAGTGAGAAAACTCGGTGCTTTGGTGGGTGGGAGATGTAATATGGAAATGTATTCAATGAAAGTGTTCCTTTTTGTAAGATGATTAGAATTCATGTTGCATTGCTGCCAGGCTCAGAGAACTGATATCCCTGGCTAGCTGCTCCCAGTCCCTTCTGGGATTGATCCAAACATGTGGAATCGTAACCTTTTTCTTCCTGTTCACTTACATCTCTAATATCTCCGATATCACATCTGCCACTATGCAACAGAAGAAGGTAAATCAGTAACTACTGTTGTTAGAAACTGTAAGTTTTATCAGTATTGTTTGGTGTGACAAGTGGCTTTTGGCCAACTCACAAGCTTTGATTAGTTTCTTATGAGAATTTGATACATAGGACAGAAACGTCATCTCTCCATTTTTCTTTATTATATTTTTCCTTAACCAGTTTCAGAAGCGCAATTGGAATTCTCACTCACCATTTCCTCTAAATACAAATAAGATATCTGGAATGTTGTGTTCCATAAGTGTTTTTCTTGAGTTCACTGAAACTGTGTAAAAGTACTTTTTCATGTTATCATGTTTGGGCACCATGTATCTAGTTACAAAACCAAAGTGGGTGGATACAGTCAAGATACAAAAAAAAACAAAAAAACAGACATTGCTGGAGAAATTCAGCATTTCAGGTCCAGTGACCCTTCTTCAGAAACATTGACCGCTTTCTCTCCATAGATGCTGCCAGACATGCTGGGTTTCTCCAGCAATTTCTGTTTTTGAAGCATATACTATGGATAAGACAGGAAGATACAGTATTTTGTGTGAAGGCAGGGTAAGAAAGGTTTTCCTATCCCTTACTTTATTTTCAAATAGGCCAATGGGGGAGAAAGGCTTCTTAGGAGATGAAGGAATTCTCAAAACTACCTGAATTTAAAACATTGAGACTAGCTTCACGGGAATGAACAACAAGCAATGAAACCTCTTACTCCTCAACAGGCTTTAAAAAGTAACAAGAATAGAGGTAGAGGTGAACAATATTGAATAGAAGTAATATAAACCTTTGATCTAGAATCTATGATACACTAAAGAATCTAAAAAAGGGAACTAAAGGAGCAGGGAGTGTATTAAGTCAAAGGACAAAAAAAACTAGGACAAGCTCCTGAAGCTCTGTTATACAATAAAGAGCTTAACTTGAACAGAAAATTATTGTTTCACAGCCAAAAACCAACTAGACATTTGTAAAAAAAAACTTACAACTCTCTGCTGTTCAAAATCTACCCACTGAATGGATAGGCTTTTTCACTTTTGGAGATGACCAGACAAGGATTCTCCTTTAGTTTTATTGTATTTGTTATGAGTATCACAACAATAGTAAAGGCGATTATCCGTCAAGGTACACAGATTGACAGAAGACAAACTATGTGCTTTGTCAACTGATGGTGGAAACCTTTACACAGAGATCCTTTGTATAGAGAACTCCTTTGAAATCCTTTCCACCCTGTCAGAAAATGAATAGCTCATTTATCTCAGTCCAGTATCTTGCGCACCAACAAGCAATGGGAGCTACCATGAGCATGAAATGTAAATGGTGAATTGCTTAAAGTTCTTTTTCTATGTGAGTGAGAAATGCCGCAAAGTAAATTCCAGTGCTGTTGCATATTAAATTACCCTTGGGAAAGGGACAAACTGTCTACTGATAGTTGTAAGTTTGAATAAATAAAATAAGACAAAGACAATGATTTAGGAGGTTTGTTTCTGAGGTTTCTTCTTCTGCTACAACATTTCTATGAACTCCATGTAACATAACACAAATATTTTTAGTGTCCTGGGAGTGCATTTGTAACATAACACAAATATTTTTAGTGTCCTGGGAGTGCATTTCTCCTTTTTTTTGGCAGTGTTTTTCTTATCGAGACTCATGGTGAGTGATTGTCTAAGGCCCTTGACAACCTTTCTCACACAATTGTCTATCCCTCAGCTCGTTAACTATAAATTCAGCCTCTATGGTGCCCAACTCATGCAGTTGTGCAGTAGGAAAGGCAGGAAGGTTTGCTGCAATATTCACACCGCTGGTCCCATGGTTAAAACACAGTTCCACAGCACTTCATACTTGGCTAGCCCATTCTTACATCATCTTCCTTCTCACCTATCTGCTCCACCCTCCGCACCGACCTATCATAGTCTACCCCAACTGCATCTACCTATCGCCTTCCCAGCTACCTTCCCCCAGACTCACCACCCTCTTATTTATCTCTCAGCCCCCTACCATCGTCTCCTGTTTCTTGATGCTGCCTGACCTGCTGTACTTTTCCAGTGCCATAGTTTTCACTCTGACTCTCCAGCATCTGCAGTCTTCACTTTCTCTCGCTCCTACAACTGAGTAAACAGCCCCGAAACGGAAATGTACCCCAGTTTGCTGACCGAGATGAAGAGGTGCTGGTGGACAGGGTGGTCAGAAGAACGACAGAGATTGTGGGCAAGGTCAATGTGGTATCTTCTGGGATCCACAAGGGTAAGGCCATTACTTTTGTCTGCCACTCACAGGGACACCACCACTCTCTAACTTTGCCACTGCACAACCTTTCACCAAGTCTCATGTACTGCACTCTCACTTTTGCCTGCATCAAGTTTGCACCATGGCTTTCCCCCAATTTAATCCTCCCAAATTACTACCTTCTGCACCTTGAATTCACTCAGTGGGGCCTCCTCAACAGCTCTCCTGCCACTGCATCTCTAGCAATTGCTCTTCCATCCAGTCACATCATACTCAGTCCCTCCTGTTGTGGCATGGTAAGAAAACATGTCACATAGCCAGGCCGTGAGAGTCAAGGCACTAGACCCCTCACTTCACTACCTTCTGCACCTTGAATTCACTCAGTGGGGCATCCTCAACAGCTCTCCTGCCACTGCATCTCTAGCAATTGTTCTTCCATCCAGTCACATCATACTCAGTCCCTCCTGTTGTGGCATGGTAAGAAAACTTGTCACATAGCCAGGCCGTGAGAGTCAAGGCACTAGACCCCTCACTTCCTCCAAGGAGTTGGCTGGGGTAAAGGTGACCATTCATGAAGGGACGTAGAGATCTTCACGAGAAACCGACCAAGTGAGCTTCCTGTGCTGCACTGCTTTGCCTGCCTCTTTACAACACTGCTAACTTGCTCTTAGCCTAAACAAATGTCCATCTCTTTTTCACAACTAGTTCCCTCTCTTCTATTGTGCAGGTAATAGTAAGACTCAGTGTGAATGATTGCAGGAAAGGGGCAGGATGCTGCCTATTCTGAGATCTATGTCTACTGCTGAGATGAAGGCACTTCACCTTTTGTGAATACCCTGGCAAGCCTTTCACCTGCACCCTTCACCATATCAAAGACTTCCTCCTCAGTGGGTTCCCTATCTAGATTAGACTGAGGAAGAAATGCCCCAGATTGCTGACACTCAGAGGATTGTGGAAACTAGGCACTTCCTCAGCTCCAGGAAGAAGTTGATTCCATGGTCTAGGCCATTCGTGATTTCATCAAAATGCTTAGACAAGTTATAGGAGTAACGGGCAGGTTTATTAGAGGCAATCAGTAAACTGGATTGAGAGGGAGGAGCCCCCCAATGTTATCAGTTCCATGTCGATTCTGTCTTGCATGCATTTCACTGCCTCCTTGGACAGGTTGGTCACTGCCATGAAGGCCCAGTCCAGCATACTCAGCGTCTGCCGGATACCTACAAAGACCTGCACTCTTTCTGTTTAGCCATTCATACACAGCACCAATGACAAGGCAAGAAGGGGTTGAGGGACCTTGAATTCTCAAAACTTGCCACTTCCTCATGCACTATGGGGGAATGGTGTTGGAAAATCCAGATCAATATTATACAACATGGGACACACTGTTTGACTAGGTTGCTTGTAATGGGTTGCAAATTTGCAGATTCTGAAGGAGTTGTAGAAAATAATGAGGAGCCTGGAACTTCTCATACCCAAATGGTGCCCACCTATGAGGATAAAACTGCTATAATTAACAGCTTGACTAATGATGAGGCCAGTACTAACAGTCAATGTGAAGGCATTAGTCCCAAAGGACAACTTTATTTATTCATGCATGGGATATGGGCATTGCTGCCTGTCCCTAGTTGCCCTTGAGAAGGTGGTGGTGAACTGCCTTCTTGAGCCGCTACAGCCCACCTGCTGCAGGTTGACCTACAATGTCCTTAGGGAGGTAATTTCAAGATTTTGACCAAGCGACTGTGAAGGAATGGCAATATATTTTCAAGTCAAGATGGTGAGTGGCTTGGAGTGGAACTTCAAAGTAGTGGTGTTCCCATGTATCTACTGCCCTTGTCCTTGTAGATGGAAGTTGTCTTGGGTTTGGAAGGTGCTGTCTGAGGATGTTTGGTGAATATCTGCAGCACATTTTGTGGATATTACGCACTGCTGCTACTCAGTGTTGGTGCTGGAGGGAATGGATGCCAAAATTGGGTACTATAATTTACAAGAATGGTTTAATCATTGGAGAAAATGTGACTATTATAAGGAGAGCAGGGGAGGCTATGATGAAATATAAAACCTGCAGAAACGTATACCTTGAGTTCATTGATTGGTGGTTAGATACGTCAAATGGGCTCATGAAGTACAAAACTGGAAGACAAGAAAACACTGTGAAGGCTCAAACAGTAGAAAGAGGATAAATCAGTAGGGAAAAATTAAAAGAGAAGTAAGTTTGTATTGTTCTGTTGCCCATTTAAATCATAGGTAATGGGGCCATGGAAATATTTTTATGGTTGAGACAGGGGTAGATTCTTGTTATGCAAGGGAATGGAAATATAGTGGGAATGTGGAATTCAGAAACAAGCAGATCTGCCGTGATTTTATTGAATGGCAGAGCAGGGTAGAAAGGCTAAATGGCCTATTTCTGTTCCTCATTCATATGTTTCAACATAGAAAAGATACCTTCCTTAATTCAGAAAATCATGTTTTTCAAAAATCTGATTTTTGCACAGGAATATAAATGTCATAATGTTACTTTCTTTAGTTCTGCGTGTGAATATTCCCTTAGAATTTATTGGCAAAAATAAAAGGAATGAATAATTTTTAATCATTAACTTCACTATATTTTGGTTAGACATCTCCAATTTGTATGATGGTTGAGCAAGTATCATGTTATTTCAGGGCCATTAAAACAGTCAAGTAAATTCAATTTATTGCTTTTGCTTGTTGCAGGTTATGGTGAATATTATGACTGTTTACAACTTAAACACTTCATTATGACAGGTTTATGGCACTTACGTATTATTATTATTGAACATAGACTTGATGGGAAAATCTTATCATTAATTGAAGAATAGTTTCTGCATGACAGTGATTGTTACAATAACATTCTGAACATCCTTTAACTCGGACACCTCCTTAAACACAAAAATCAGAGCACTTACCTCCAAAATCAAAAATACGATTCCTCAGAGGATATCTGCTCGTTAACAAATACATGGCAATCAAATATTCCATGCTCAATTTTATGGCATCATAATCCTGGAATGTTTGCAAATCTATACAGTATTGTCATTAATCAAAGGGTGGTATACAAAGTCATCACAATAATTTGAGAGCACTGCTCAACACAGGCAAACACTAATGTTTCAGCTTTGATTTTTGTGGTCAAGCCCTGGTGTGGAATAGTAGAATCTAGAATCTTCTGATTTAGAGCTGAGTGTGCAGCTAACTAAGTCATAGTTAGTATAATGGATTATCCTCTTTGAATGTATTAATATGATGCCTAAAACTTTCATATACCTTCTCATCAAACTCGTCACTGACATTTTTGGTTATGAGGTCAAACTTCACAGACCATAAGTAGCTGCTAGTGTTTGATACCTAAAAAGGTAAGTAGATACTTTAAAAATAGTTTTTATGTAGGACTTTCAAAAGCTGATTGGGTGCAGATGTTCACAGGTAAAGGGACGGCTGAAAACTGGGGAAGCTTTCAGAAATGGGATAATAGGAGTCCAGAGACAGTATATTCCTGTTGGGGTGAAAGGAAAGGCTGGTAGGTGTAGGGAATGCTGAATGACTAGAGAAATTGAGGGCTTGGTTAAGGAAAAGAAGGAAGCATATGTCAGGTATAGACAGGATAGATGGAATGAATCCTTAGAAGAATGTAAAGGCATAGGAGTACACTTAAGAGGGAAATCAGGAGGGCAAAAAGAGGACATGAGATAGCTTTGGCAAATAGAGTTAAGGAGAATCCAAAAGGTTTTTACAAATACATTAAGGACAAAAGGGTAACTGAGGAGAGAATACGGCCCCTGAAAGATCAGCAAAGTGGCCTTTATATGGAGCTGCAGGAGATGGGGCAGATACTAAACGAGTATTTTGCATCAGTGGTTACTGTGGAGAAGCACATGGAAGATACAGAATGTAGGGAAATTGATGGTGACATCTTGAAAAATGTCCATATTACAGAGGAGGAAGTGCTGGATGTCTTGAAACGCATAAAGTTGAATAACTCCCCAGAACTTGATCAGGTATACCCTAGATCTCTGTGGGAAGCTAGAGAAGTATTTGCTGGGCCCCTTGCTGAGATACTTGTAGCGTCAATAGTCACAGGTGAGGTGCCAGAAGACTGGAGGTTGGCTAATGTGGTGTCACTATTTAAGAAAGGTGGTAAGGACAAGACAGGGAACTATAGACCAGTGAGCCTGACGGCAGTGGTGGGCATGTTGTTGGAGTGAATCCTGAGGGACAGGATTTACATGTATTTGGAAAGGCAAGAACTGATTAAGGATAGTCAACATGGCTTTGTGCATGGGAAATCATGTCTCACTAACTTAATTGAGTATTTTGAAGAAGTAACAAAGAGGATTGATGAGGGCAGAGTGGTAGGCGTGATCTATTTGGACTTCAGTAAGGTGTTCGACAAGGTTCCCCACGGGAGACTGGTTAGCAAGGTTAGATCTCATGGAATACAGGGAGAACTAGCCATTTGGATACAGAACTGGCTCAAACGTAGAAGACAGAGGGTGGTGGTGGAGGGTTGTTTTTCTGACTGGAGGCCTGTGACCAGTGGACTGCCACAAGGATCGGTGCTGGGTCCACTACTTTTTGTCATTTATATAAATGATTTGAATGTGAACGTAGGAGGTATAGTTAGTAAGTTTACAGATGACACCAAAGTGCACGTGAAGAAGGTTACCTCAGATGACAATGGGATCTTGATCAGATGGGCCAATGGGCTGAGGAGTGGCAGATGGAGTTTAATTTAGATAAATGCGAGGTGCTGCATTTTTAGAAAGCAGATCTTAGCAGGACTTATACACTTCATGGTAAGGTCCTGGGGAGTGTTGCTGAACAAAGAGACCTTAGAGTGCAGTTTCATAGCTCCTTGAAAATGGAGTCGCAGGTAGATAGGATAGTGAAGAAGGCGTTTGGTATGCTTTCCTTTATTGGTCAGAGCACTGAGTATAGGAGTTGGGAGGTCATGTTGCGGCTGTACAGGACATTGGTTAGGCCACTGTTGGAATATTACATGCAATTCTGGTCTCCTTTGATTAGATTACATTACATTACATTACAGTGTGGAAACAGGCCCTTCGGCCCAACAAGTCCACACCAACCCGCTGAAGCGCAACCCACCTATATTCCTACATTTACCCCTTACCTAACACTACGGGCAATTTAGCATGGCCAATTCACCTAACCTGCACATCTTTGGACTGTGGGAGGAAACCGGAGCACCCGGAGGAAACCCACGCAGACACAGGGAGAACGTGCAAACTCCACACAGTCAGTCGCCTGAGGCGGGAATTGAACCCGGGTCTCTGGCGCTGTGAGGCAGCAGCATTTCCTATTGGAAAGATGTTGTGAAACTTGAAAGGGTTCAGAAAAGATTTACAAGGATGTTGCCAAGGTTGGAAGATTTGAGCTATAGGGAGCGATTGAATAGGCTGGGGCTGTTTTCCCTGGAACGTCGGAGGCTGAGGGGTGACGTTATAGAGGTTTACAAAATCATGAGGGACATGAATAGGATAAATAGACAAAGTCTTTTCCCTGGGGTGGGGGAATCCAGAACTAGAGGGCATAGGTTCAGGGTGAGAGGGGAAAGATATAAAAGGGACCTGAGGGGCAATGTTTTTATGCAGAGGGTGGTGCGTGTATGGAATGAGCTGCCAGAGGAAGTGGTGGAGGCTGGTACAATTGCAACATTTAAAAGCCATCTGGATGGTTTTATGAATAGGAAGGGTTTGGAGGGATATGGGCTGGGTAAGTGGGACTATGTTATGTTGAGATATCTGGTTGGCATGGACGAGTTGGACCGAAGGGTCTGTTTCCATGCTGTACATCTCTATGACTCTATGTGGAAGTGGTTGGGAACACTTCAAAGGATTGTTGCTGACTGTTGTCCCATACCTGACCCACATTATCTCCACAACCTCTTCCAGGATATGCAAGTTAAATTGGACCCATAGTGACTGGAGACTGTCTCTGGAGGCACACAGTGCATCACTGTGGTTATTAAAATGATTGAAGATTGGCTAAATTAGCCAAGCCATGGCTTCTGATCCTTGTTGCAAGAACACTAACGTTTTCAGGCCTGAAAACAGATAGACACCAATTTCTATTCTCTTGAATATAAAGATTCATTGGGATAAGGGTGAAGATGAACAGCTTGTGGATGTGTGTGACATGGAGTTAGGAGAAACTGACATCAAGAAGATTAGAGTGGGAAAGGCAAGTCCAGGTCTAGTTATACCCATATTTAGTACACTGCCAGGCAGAGAGAGAGAGAGGTGAGTGAAAAACAGAAGATTTAAGGCTTAGCAGTGTATCCATTTAGCCTAGTTTGCATCCGTAATGAATCTAATCAGCACAGACTGAACCTCAATGACAAATCAGATCAGCTCTGACTGAGATTTGCCCATGAACTAACATAGCCGAGTCTGAAAACCACTGTGAACTCAATCAATCTAAACTGTGAGTTAAGAGCCGAGGTTAAGATTTAGCAAAAGCAATTTGCACTTACAGAACACCTGTAACATAGCAATCCTGTCCTGAAGAGTATAGATAAAATGGGTTTAACAATTTGAGGCCGCACTGCTACAGCAGATTGAGGAAATCTGGATTAAAACACAGTCCTGAATCTCAGCCCTACATTGTGAGACTCAAGGGCTGGGAGACGTAATAAGCTATATCTGAGATTCCACGGCAATTATAATAGAATGGATTAAGATGAATGGCAAAAAGGTTAAACTCAAAAACATAGTAAAGATATTGAGACACTTATCTATATGCTACAGACAAAACAGCAGCTGGCCCTCAGACAAAAGCAAGGGAATGCAAAGATAGCTGAAATGGTAAAGCAGGAAATATATCTGACTCAAGTGAAAACAATCCAACTTTACTGGAAGTAAGGCCAGACTAGAAAGCTTCAGGTTTGTGTTCATTCTCAAGAACGCTTATTCAGAGCTCTGTGGATGAGAGGATACCTCAGAAACATTGGTTGGTGCTGAAACACGAGACAGAGTATCCTTTGTAAATTACACTTTCTGATTTGTGTATTGTGAATGTGAGACAAGAAACAAGGAGAGAACACGCGCAAAAGTTTGGAAGCAGGGTCATGAGTTTTAGAAATATTCTTGGAAATGTTGCTTATTGTCAAGGTTTTGCTACACTTGCCAACAAAACAGAAAAGGCATTCTGCATGGACTGTGCATGGACATAACCACCACGGACTGCAATGGTTCAGAAAGGCAGATCAGCATCACCTTCTCAAGGACAATTAGGGGTAGCCATAAAAATGCAGGACTGGCCAGAGACATCCAAAGGCAGTGAATGAACAAGAAAAATCCAAAAATATTACAGGAGTATTTTATTGTTAAAGTAGCATAAAAATATTTTGTAATCATTGGAACAGATTACTTTTGGAGCTACCATAGATAACATTTTAATTGTGTTTTGCCATCTAACTCAATTATGCTTTATTGGTTTATTAATTATCTTCTTGAGGTTTAGCAGTATTCAAAGTAATTTGCCTTTTTTTTAGGCTTGATTTCTTCCCATTCCTTTTCTTCTAAGTTTTAATTATATATAAAAAAAGAAACATTAACATCACTTTTGATTGTCAGTTTTTTTAAAGTCCATTAATGAACTAGTCTGGGACATTAACTTGCTTTGAGATGGCCACAATAATAGCATTCTGTATAGTGTGTGTGAACTTTCTGTCCATTCCCCAGCATTTTACTGTTGCCATAAGTTTAATTTCCTATTCACCCAAATTTCCGTTTACTAACCACATGATATATTGCCTCTGCAGTTAGAATCTTTTCAAATAACTCTAAGAATTTAAGCTCAAGAGACTTGGAATGTTGATTTTCGGTCAACATTCCTTTCAATTATGCATGCATGGATCTATCTGAAGGTGAATACCTTTCAAACTCCTTAATCTTTCATCTAGATTTTTGTAAAATACCATGGTTTATTCTTGAATGTAACAGCTGATAGACATGATCTGTTTCCCTAAACTCAGGAAACAATGTGAAACTTGTTAGGTTATGAGTGCAACTAATTTTTAAGAAGCAAATGTCAGACTTGAAGATGAGAATGCAATTTGTAAGATTTGACTTGTAATTAGAATGTAACACATACCTATTGGCCAAATATTGTTTAGAAGTCAGAATGTCTAAGAAAATAGTTCTACAATACTAAGTGGCAGGCTTTTAAAATGAATTAGTATTCATTATAAGAGTAAATTCGTCAACGACAGCGCATCGAGACAATCATTAGTTAACAACTTTCATCATAAAGATGGAACTAATATGCAGCAATGAGGAAGCCGCACCATGACATTAACACCTGCTCTGAAATTCTGATGGTATGTTATTTACTTGTAATTAAAAGTGAAATTACATCCACCTTTGAAAAGGGAAAATGATTTATAGAATGTATTAATGAGTGTGAAACACCAGTCTGGCAGAGATGGAATGGTACTGCAGACCTGTTGAAAATGTTAATTTATATGTTGTAACAAACCTCCTTGAAGTGGGTAGCAACTCTATCTCCAAGATAGAAGCGCTGGGTTCAAATCCCACTTCTGGATTTAATAGATGAGGGAAATGTGTCTTTAACATGGCCAAACATGGAGTGCCATCTTGCAATTCCTTCCAACACACACCAATTGCTGCTGATAATAGCAGGAAAGATACCATAACTATCCATAGCTCCAAGGTAAAGTAAAGTTGAGTATAGTCTTAGCAAACAATAGGGCTACTCTCTCATTAGACAGAGGTAATTGGTGGTGGTTTAACCTAAGGATCACCATTCTTCAGAGATTGAGGACAGTCCTTTAATGGTAACCTCAGCTGATGTGGAAATTGAATCCATGCTGCTTCTGTCACTCTGTATCAGCCAACTGAGTTAACTCGCTCCTGCCCCAACATCCCCATCCCAGCTACAGGGAACAACATATATATGAAGATTAATGCTGTCATAGTAATTTTAACACCTTGGTTGGATGGAAGAGACCACTGCTGGTTGAATCAGCTGGCTGGGTAGTGAATGTGGATCACAATGATGCTGGCAGCATTGGGTTCAATCCCCATTCCAGCTAGGTTGGTTTTGGAACCTGCCTCTTTGCCATACCCATGATGGAGGTCATAAGATTGTGGTGTTGGGATTCACGTTTGTCTTTCATTATAGAACAAAAGAAGCAGAAAAAGCCTATTTACTTTTGGTCATGGATCAGAAAGTTACCTTGAGAAAATACAATTTAAAGATACCTTAAATTACATGAATTGAAAAGTAATGGAATGTTTTCACTGATACAAATCACAAATACAAGGAATATTTTTTATAAACTGCTGAATGGATACATTATTCTGAGTGGTTAAATAAATTCTTGTTATATATTACTTTTAAGAAGAAGCACAATTCTAGAAAGGTAAGGAACAATCATGGAAAGTGTCCTGGCAATTGGACAAGAAATCTGATGTATGAAATCATGAAGATTGTCCTCCTTCAAAAAGACTAACTTGATACTGAACATTTCAGGCATGACTTCAAAGGGAGAAAGTGAGGACTGAAGATGCTGGAGATTAGTGTGATGCTGGAAAAGCACAGCAGGTCAGGCAGCATCCGACAAGCAGGAAAATCGACGTTTCGGGCAAAAGCCTTCATGAGGAATGAGGCTGGGAGCCGAGGGGGTGGTGAGATAAATGGGAGGGGTAGTTAGTCCGGGGGGTGGGGGGGAAGGTGGTTAAGCGTGCGATAGGTGGATGGAGGTGGGGGTAACGGTGATAGGTCAGACAGAGAGGTGGAGCAGATAGGTGGAAAGGAAGATTGTCAGGTAGTACAGGTCATGAGGGCAGTGCCGAGTTGGAAGGTTGGAACTGGGATAAGGTGGGGGAGGGAAATGAGGAAACTAGTGAAATCCACATTGATGCCATTGGGTTGGAAGGTCCCAAGGTGGAAGGTTAGATTAGATTACTTACAGTGTGGAAACAGGCCCTTTGGCCCAACACGTCCACACCAACCCACCGAAGGACAACCCACCCAGACCCATTCCCCTACACCTAACACTACAGGCAATTTAGCATGGCCAATTCACCTGACCTGCACATTTTTGGACTGTGGGAGGAAACCGGAGCACCCGGAGGAAACCCACGCAGACACGGGGAGAATGTGCAAACTCCACACAGTCAGTCGCCTGAGGCGGGAATTGAACCCGGGTCTCTGGCGCTGTGAGGCAGCAGTGCTAACATTCTTTCTTCAGGTGTCGGGTACTAAGGGAGTGGGATGGAGGAGGCCCAAGACCTGCATATGCTTGGCAGAGTGGGAGGGGAAGTTGAAGTGGTCGGCCATGGGACAGTTGGGTTGGTTGGTGCAGGTGTCCTGGAGATGTTCTCTGCAAGTAGGCGTTGTGTCTCCCCAATGTAGAAGAGACCGCATTGGGAGCAACGGATACATTAAATGACACATGTGGATGCGCAGGTAAAACTCTGATGGAGGTGGAAGGCTCCTTTGGGGCCATGGACAGAAGTTGGGGGGGGAGGTGTGGGTATAGGTTTTGCAATTCCTGCGGTGGCAGGGGAAGGTGCCGGAAGGGGAGTGTGGGTTGGTGGAGGGCCTGGACCCGATGGGAGAGTTGCAGAGGGAATAGTCTTTACGGAAAGCAGATAGGGGTGGGGAGGGAAATATCTCTGGTGGTGGGGTCTGTTTGTAGGTGGCAGAAATGGCAGAGGATGATGCGACGTATACGGAAGTTGTTGGGGTGGAAGGTGAGAACCGGGGGGGTTCTATCCTTGTTGCTGTTGGAGGGGTGGGGTTTGAGGGCGGAGGGGCGGGAAGTGGATGAGATGCGTTGGAGGGCATCATCAACCATGAGGGAGGGAAAATTGCGGTCTTTAAAGAAGGAGGTCATCTGGTCTGTTCTGTAGTGGAAATGGTCTTCCTGGGAGCAGAGGCAGCAGAGATGGAGGAATTGGGGATAAGGGATAACATTTTTACTGGAGGCAGGGTGGGAGGAGGTGTAGTCCAGGTAGATGTGGGAGTTGCTGGGTTTGTAGAAGATGTCAGTGTTGAGTCGGTCACTGATGATGGACAGAGAGATCCAGGAAGGAGAGGGAGGTGTCTGAGATGGTCCAGGTGACTTAAGGTCAGGGTGGAATGTGTTGGTGAAGTTGATGAACAGTTCAACCTCTTCATGGGAGCACAAAGTGGCACTAATACAGTCGGTGTAAGAGAGGAAAATGTGGGGAATGGTGCCAGTATAACTGTGGAAGATGGACTGTTCCACATAACCGACAAAAAGGACAGGGATAGTTAGGGCCCTTGCAGATTCCCATGGCTACAACTTTCGTCTGGAGGAACTGGGAGGATTCAAAGGATAAATTATTGAAGGTGAGGACCAGTTCAGCCAAATGAATGAGAGTCTCAGTGGAAGGGTACTGGTAGAGATGTCGGGAGAGGAAGAAATGGTGGGCTTGGAGGCCCTGGTCATGGCAGGTTGAAGTGCATAGGGACTGGATGTCCATGGTGAAGAAGAGGTGTTGGGGGCCAGGGAAACAAAAGGTTTGGAGATATAGAGGATGTGTGTCGTGTCCTGAACATATGTGCGGAGTTCCTGGAGCATGGGGATAGGACAGTATCAAGGTATGTGGAGATCAGTTTGGTAGGGCAGGAGCAGGCCAAGACGATGGGTCAGCCAGGGTAGTCAGGCTTGTGGATCTTGGGTAAGAGATAGAAATGGGTGGTGCAGGGTTCCCAAACTATGAGGTTGGAAGCTATGGGTGTGAGATCCCCTGTGATGATAAGATTGTGTATGGTCTGGGAGATGATAGTTTGGTGATGGGAGGTGAGGTCGTGATCGAGGGGGCTGTAGGAGGAGGAGTCTTCGAGTTGGTGTCGGGCTTCAGCGGTGTAGAGGTCAGAGTGCCAAACTACCACTGTGCCCTCCCTTGTCCGCTGGTTTGCTGGTGAGGTTGGGGTTGGAGCGGAGGGAGTGGAGAGCTGTGCGTTGTGAGGGTGAGAGGTTGGAGTGGGGGAGTGGTGGGGTAGACAGGTTTAGATGCTCAATGTCCCAGTGACAGTTGGAAATAAAGAGATCAAGGGTGGGTAACTGACCAGCACTGGGTATCCATGCAGATGGGGTATGTTGGAAGTAGGCAAAGGGGTCCTTGGAAGGTGGGCGGGAGTCTTGGTGGAAAGAGTAAGCTCGGAGGTGGAGGCAGTGGAAAAAGTGTTCGATGTCACAATGCACGTTGAATTCGTTGATCCAGGAGCAGAGCAGGATGAAGATAAGGCCTTTGCTGTGGACTGATCGTTCATTCTCAGTGAAGGGGAGGTCTTGGGGGATGATGAAAACTCAGCAAAGCTGGGAGCTAGGACTGGTATAGGGCTGGAGCTGGGAGTGGGGGGCGGAGACTGTAATTGGAATGGGCTTGGTAGCAGTGGGACCGGGGGTGACATGATTTACGGAAGTGATAGTCCATCCTTGGACCTCTGTCCAAGGCCCCAAAGGAGCCTTTCACATCCATCAGAGTTTTACCTGCACTTCCACACATGTCATTTACTATATCAATTACTTGAGAGCAATGGACACAGTAAATGACATGTGTGGGTCTCCTCTACACTGGGGAGACAGGATGCCTACTCGCAGAGTGCTTCAGAGAACATCTTTGGGACACCCGCACCAACCAACTCCACCACGCCATAGCTGACTACTTCAACTCCCCCTCCCACTCCACCAAGGACATGCAGGTCCTGGACCTCCTCCATCGCCACTCCCTTACCGCCCAACGCCTGGAGGGAGAATGCCTCATCTTCTGCCTCAGGACCCTNCACCACCCCCTCGCTCACAGCCTCATTCCTGATGAAGGGCTTTTGCCCGAAACGCCGATTCTCCTGCTCCTCGGATGCTGCCTGACCAGCTGCGCTTTTCCAGCGTCACACTCATGACTTCAAAGGGGTCAACCGCTCCTACATGTAAAGATAAAGTTGATTACTTTCTGTTGATAGATGATCTCACATTAGCTCACATTGAAAGTCATTTGCCGAAAATGTTATGATTTACTTCATCTATTAATAGGCATGCATCTGCATCTAATAGACTTACCAGACCAGAGGGCTAATCTCTGATTAGAGAGAGACAAATGGTGTTGGTTTAACCGAACAGTCACCAAGCCTCAGGTGAGAGGAGAGGTTGAAAAGGTAACCTCAGCCCTCTGAATATCTAAATATGATTAGGTGATGCCAAATATCAAACCCCACTTCTGGCAGGTTTTAACTATTATACATCTTCCATGCCATAGGAACTTGTAATATTTATATTAACCAATCAAACAAATTCTACTTAGATTTGACTGCTTCAACATACTGCTTTTCCAGATCGCTAATTTTCAGTAATTTTAGGAATATTGGCTGCGATATATTTCTATTCCCATCAAACCTTTTCCATTATTTGGTGAGGTCGTGTAGTATGGCCTATCCCCATATCATTGCCTTTGCCCATAACCCTTAACACCTTTGGTTGACAAAAATCTAACATTACACGTTTAAAATGAACAATTAATCTAGAATTGCAATCTTTGTGTGTGGAAACAATCCCTAAATTTTCTCCAGAAAGTTCATGCAGTAATTGTTAAACTGTACCCCTGGTCCATGACGTTCCAACCAGCAGAAATAATTTCTCTTTATCTATTGTGTCTGCACTCCTTTTGAAAACTGGGATCAAACTAACCCCCAAATACTCTGGTTTCTCTGATCTGTCCTTTTAATTTATCCATTGGCATCCAGTTCTCATTTGCTAATCTATACTGCACTTGCAAGATTCTCAATATATATTTTCTATGGCCTGGTGTCCAGATTGTTTGCAACACGAGAGACATAGTCGAACCAAGTTTGTATTGGAGTAGTATGATTTCTACTCCCTTGTATTCTAGTTCTGTAGATACAATGCTGAGCCACCCATTAGATTTTTTGATTATTTTCTGTTGATAGATGATCTCACATTAGCTCACATTGAAAGTCATTTGCCGAAAATGTTATCATTCACTTCATCTATTTATAGCATTTACATCTAACCACTTAAAATGTTGCCCATCTTAGTGTCTGATTTCTGATAACATACAAAGCAGCTCCTTACCCTAGAACAATTATTTATATATTGGCTGAAGATCCTGTCAATGGTGATAAATGAAAGATACGTTAACTCTTGGATCTTTTCTTAGGTCATTCAATATTTCTTGGCTGCATTAAATTATCCAAGAAGCAGAGATTAAATGAATTTTTAAGATCAATTTTACTTTAGCTTGCAGGCTACTTAGAAGAGCAAGTTTAATTTTTAATGAGCATTTTATAATTCTAGATTCTAGCATTAATTGAAAGATGTTCCAAATACTGTTGGCAGCAAAAAAAAACTTGAATGATGAGCTTAGAAGCCTAAGGCCAACGTCTGTACTCACAGAGACAGAACACTGGTGTAAATCACGTATATTATACTTGACAACTATAGGCCATTTTCATTAAGAACATTAAGCAAAGGGTCATGAATCTGATCATGTTTTAAAACTTAATGTAAAAATATTCCAAGTAGAGTGTAACTTAGGTTTGAAAGAAATGCTTAAGCTTTTAAATAGATTTCAAAAAAATAACTCACATTCAACTCAGTGGATATGTGCACAAAAAGGTGACGTAAAATGTAGTGTAATATGCAGCTAATCTTAACAATTAACCAATGCAGCACAAAGACTGCCTATTTCAATCTACATAGCATCATTAGTTTATGCGCTACTTACATGCTGCTGAAACCGTCATCCACACACTTGCATGGATTCACAATTCTAATGCATTTCCTGCAGCATTTCTTAAATCTGTAAACTTGACATTATCCAAAGCTCTGCTGCCTGTATCCTAACTAGCATCAGTAATCTTGCTCACATATTACCCTTGTGCTCACTGATTCACACCAACTCTCAACATGATTTTTTTAAATTTTAAATTTCCAGGTTTGTTTTCAATTCCCTCCACAGCTCATTCTTCCCTGTCCCTGCAGTCTCCTATGCTCCACTATAAATGGTCATGTTTTCAGCTTCTTGGAAGTTTAGCTCCGGAATGCCCTTCCTAAATCTGCCATGTTAAGGATATGGTCTAATAATTAAAAGCTCATTATGGATCAATTAATTCCATGGGTTAGTTTATTTTAAACAATAAAACACATTATTAGCAATGAAGCAAACATTATAGGAACTAACTGGTTTCTGTGTGTGCAACTTGCAAGCCAGAACAGAGTAAGGCAAGTGGGACTAGTTTAGTTTGGGAAACTTGGTTGGCAGGGTCAAGTTGGGCCGAAGGGTCAGACTCTATGACTCCATTACTGGCAGGCAGAGTTGCAGCATTGTATACACAGAGCATATGGAGACCTTAAAGGTGAATTCTTTTAAAGGCAAGGTACATGTAGAACATAGAATACATAAAATCCCTACAGTGTGGAAACAAGCCATTCAGCCCAACAAATCCACACTGACTGTCTGAAGAGCATCCCACCCAGACTCACACCCCTACCCTATCCATGTAACTCTGAACTTTCCATGGCCAATCCACCTAACTTAATCATCCCTGTACACTTTGGGCAATTTAGCATGGCCAATCCACCTAACCTACACATCTTTTGACTGTAGGAGGATACCGATGCAGACACAGGGAGAATGTGCAAACTCTACGTGGTCACCGAGGGTGGAATTGAAACTGGGTCTTGGCTCTGTGAGGCTGAGCCACCGTGCTGCTCCAAAAATGTTTCCAGAGAATTTTGAATTCGAATTTCTACAGCGTAGAAGCAGTTCATTCAGCCCTTTGTGTTCACGCTGAACTTCTGGGAGAATCCTGCCCAAATCCACTTCATTCCTGTATCTTCTATGGCTAGTCCATCTAACTTGTACACCCCTGGACACTATAGCATGGCAAATCCACCTAACCTTTCCTCTGAGGAAACACACACAGACACAGGGAGAATGTGCAAACTTCACACACCATCACCTAAGGAATTGAACCTGGATCTCTGGTGCTGTGAGGCAGCAGTGCTGACCACTGAACCACTGTGCCATTTCCTTGCCATGTCTGTGTTCTTATTTTCCAAAAGAAAGTTTAACTATTTACAATAACAGGTGAGACTATGGGCTGAATCTTACTTTTTTGGAGTCCAAATTGTGTTGAGATCTTTGGAGGGATTTCTGTCACCCTAGTGAGCTTTCTCACCATATCTCACCAAATGCACATCATTAACTACCCACCCTATCTGGGTGGCATCACTCATGTCGGATTCTAGCCCCACCTTACCACATTCCATTCCCAAAACAACTCACCGCTCAGCGGATATTCATTGAGAAACATGAACTTACATCCGTGCCATTATTCAAAGACCGCAATCTACTTGGGCAAGCATTGGCAAGCCAGCTTTGTCCCTCAGTGACACCATCATGGCACAGCAGCCAAGAAGCAATGCTGCCTTTGGCACATTGCTAGCATGATTGACACTCCCTCACACATACATCCTCATTCTCTCATCCTTGTCCCTACTTAACCACCACTCCGCACACTATACCTATCTGTAGCTACATCCTGTCTAAATGCACTCTCCACTTCTGCTCTACTCTGTCTCACTATAGACCCAGAGCTTGTCATTATCTAGTAGAGGAATATCAGACTGGCATGCAAAATAGCAATGTAAACAAAAGCTTTGATTTACAGAAAGCAAAAGGGGATATAAACTAAAACAATAGACACTGAGGTTTGCCCAGAAAATGTAACCCAGATTTCAGCCTCATGATCAATGAGTATTTTATAGTCCATAAGTGTCTGTTGCACCCAAATCTCATCTATTAGAAGGGGATGTCAACAAGGTCCTGTCTGGCTTAGAGTCATAGAGTCATAAAGCATGGAACAGACCCTTAGGTGCAACTCATCCTCACCGACCAAGTTTCCCAAACTAAACTAGTCCCATTTGCCTGTGCTTGGCCCATATCCCCCCAAATCTTTCCTATTCATGTACCTGTCCGAATATCTTTTAAATGTTGTAACTGTACTTCTATCCACCTCTTCCTCTGACAATTCATTCCACATAGGAACCACCCTCTGTGTTAAAAAGTTGCCCTTCAGGTCCCTATTAAATCTTTCTCATCTCACCTTAAAAGTATGCCGTCCAGTCTTGAACTCCCTCACCCTAGGGAAAAGGCATTTGCTATTAACTCTATCTATGCCGCTCATGATTTTATAAACCTCTATCAGGTTACCCCTCAACCTGCTATGCTCCAGTGAACAAAGTGCCAGCCTATTCAGCATCTTCTAGTGATTCAAACCTTCCAGTCTCAGTAACATCCTTGTAAATTTTTTCTGCATCTTCTCCAATTTAATAATATCCTTCCTACAGCAGGGCGACCAATATTGTACATACTCCCAGCACAGCTTCCTCCATTCCCAATGGCCTTGTCCCCCTCCTTTAGAAGTGTTTTCCCATTGCCCCATTCTTCAGCATCCTGCACATCTTTTTCTTAGCATGTACTGCTTTGGTCCTTAACAGCTTTCAGTCATTTTGAAGCTTTTTGTTTTATACTCTTGATTCTCCCAATGTGATCAAAGGTTTAGCCTTCCATTCATCCAGTATATTTGTCTTCTTCAAAACCTCCTGTAAGAACTGTTCAGCATTTCTTTTATTATTCTTTTGAAACCTGGAGCTTTTCCACTTTCTGCTTCAGTGATACTGTGGTTTCCTTTATTTTCTATGAATCCTTTCAATAAAGCTTCATTGCTGGCATTTATTTCTGAAAGGACAGTCTGTTTCATTATTTGCAGTTACATGTTGCATCGCCACTTTCTTTTTCAGGCCTGTTATTTTCTCCAGCATTACTTTGGGCTCGAATTAATATTGCTATAGCTTCTCCTGATGACCAAAACTTGTTGAATGGGTGAGTTACTCCATATCATCCTGTAAACCATCAATCTTTTTGTTGATAAAACAGAGCTTGTTGTTCATGCTGCTTCCATTGTTCCTCTTTGTTAGATGAGCAAAGGTATCCCCCAAAAGATTGTGACATACCAGAGTTAATATTCTCAAGTTTGGATTTATCCTGAGTTATCTGTTCAGGCTTTTCCTTTTAAACATTTATTTTTCTCTCCACAGAACAGAACTGAGATTTTAGCTCCAATGATTCAGAAGGAAATGAAATGTCCAGTTCTTTCATGATCAATTCTGTAAATGTTTCTTGAATAATTTGCTGTAGTTTATCTTGTCTGTTTGATGTCTGACTGATTCCATGGATTAATACTATTGCAAGGTCAGGGGAAGCAGCATACCTACAGTTGTTAGTTCAGTACTGTTTTGGATATAGACATCTATTCAGATTGTATTTGTACTCCAGCACCAAAGATCTTGCATGTGGAATGGGTGAACTATCGTAATCTGAATATTGCATAGTTGCAGATTTCATCATGGCTTCACATGTTTGTGGGTGCAATGTTAGTATTCACAGGCGTAAATACACACCTTTGTCCCTGTGACAACCATAACCAATAACAAACTGACCCCAGTTTTCTAAGGACAGAATTTAAATTTTTGTGAACATGTCAGTGTGGCAACATTTATATTTTCCACAGGATTAACAGTGTAAACATGCGTGAGCCACTTCTTGTCTAGTCCCGTACATTGTCAAATTATGGTTTGCGAATCATTTCATGTATAAACCTATGATGAGATACAAGATGGTCTTTCTTCAAATCTGAAAATACTCTTTTTGTGGGTTGTGTGTGTTTGGTGCATGGATCTTTGTAGCTTCATCAGCCATTGCTCTAGTGCACTGCCTCTGCCAATGGCATTTTTAGCCACATGTCTTGAAAAATCAATTTAAAAATGGGCATTTTGAAAGCTGGCTACATCTCATGCTATTCTTGTGAGTGTGTTAAGTTTGTACATAGGACATGGAAAAGCTTTGTCAATGTGTGAGGGTTGCTTCCTGCTTGAATCCATCATTCAGCAGTTAAAAATCACACAATACCAAGTTATAGTCAACAGATTTAATTGGAAGCACTAGCTTTTGGAACACTGCTCCTTGATGACAACCACCTGATGAAGGAGCAGTGCTCTGAAAGCTAATGCTTCTAATTAAACCTGTTGACTAAAACTTGATGTTGTGTGATTTTTAACTTTGTACACCCCAGTACAACACTGGCACCTCCAAGTCATCATTCAGTAGATTTTTGATTCTATAAGTCTTTAGTTTGTCAAGTAAATCTTTCTGGCAAGCATTCATGGTGTAGATACAATCACCTTTCTCAACAATTCTGTTTCCCATCTTGAAGTCATACAATGATCCCGACTACCTGCCTGCACATGAAGTGGTCAATGACTACCGTAAACGCTCACCTAAATGATATGACTTCCAATCAATTTACATCACGGAATATTAAGGTAACGCTGAGTTGGTCTTCTACTATAGTTCATATGTTTTTGTGAGCTCTTCACTCTTCAGCTATTAATCTTGATATGTTTAGCTTGTGTGGGCCTTCATTCCCAAAAGGCACAGCACTCAAGAAAGTTCAAAAATATTAAAAGTACGCAAAATTCCCCAATTACCTATCAAAAAACACTGACCAGCCTTTGTACTTAACAAGAATTACTCTTTAATCCAAGCAATTTGATTCTAGCTCCAGGTAAACAAGTATGAATGTGAAAAAAAATTCCAGAGTGACTGGTATTCCATCACCAAGGTCACCTTTTGTTAACACATGGACTGTCCTTCACACAGATCCAGCTCCATCATAGCCAGCTCTCACTTCTATTTTTTGTTTTTGTTCTTTTTTTTAACCCCCACACTATCACCTAAGTGCGGTAGTGCTTATTTTTTCCCCAGCACCCATGGTGTGTGTGTGTGCAGGTGTGACACAGCGAAAGACACAAAGTGCACGAATCTTTATTCAAATTCCACCACCAGGAAGATAGGAAAACACCCGGGTGGCCCTCACTCCTATTTATTTTTTTATTTTTTTTATTTTTTTCTATATTTTGTTTTTTTTTAAAACACCCAGGTGGCCAGTGACAAGCACTGCCCTTAACACTCCTGTCTATTTTTTTTTTTAATTTAACCCCCACACTACCACCTAAGTGCGGTAGTGCTTATTTTATCCCCAGCACCCATGGTGTGTGTGTGCAGGTGTGAGACACAGCGAAAGACACAAAGTGCACGAATCTTTATTCAAATTCCACCACCAGGAAGATAGGAAAACCCCCCGGGTGGCCCTCACTCCTATTTATATCTGTCAACCAGGGCTCCCTGATTGGACTAGGTTAACAACCCCAATTAGGGAACTCATATTCTGAGGTCCACCTGGCTGACCTTGTTACAATCACCATAGAACCTTCAGCATTTAATGTTACTAATTCCAATTTTAATCCCTATATATATTCGCTCTTAAACATATATAGTCTGGGAAAAAAAAGGATCCTATGGATGGAGGGAAATACTGGGATACCAGTTGTTTATGAGATGATTCTTATGATTCTTGTGCTGGTCAGAATGCTGCTTTTTGATCATCCTTCTCTGAATGTTCCACTAGTTTGCAACAAAGTGGCACGGTGGCACAGTGGTTTGCGTTGCTGCCTCACAGTGTCAGCGACCAGGTTCAATTCCATCCTTGGGCAACTATCTGTGTAAAGTTTGCATGTTCTCCCCGTGTCTGCATGGGTTTCCTCCCACAGTCTAAAGATGTGTTGGATTGGCCATGATAAATTAACCATAATGCTCATGGATGTGTATGTTAGGTGTGTTGGCCATGGGAATGCAGGGAGATAGGTCTGCATGGGAGGGTCAGTGTGGCCTTATTGGGCTGAATGGCCTGTTTCCACTCTGTAGGGATTCTATGGACATACTGGGTGGCGTGTTCACTTAATGAAAGGTTTCTAACTTATCAATTAAAAGTCATGGCTTATTGCTGAAGGACAGGAAAACTGACTTTCTTCAGGATTCAAGTCGCTTTTACTGCAAAGAATAGAGAGACCTCCTGAGATAGTGGAGATCTGATAATGTTACTGTACATAGTTCACAAGTCCCAAGCTGTTTAGGTACCCTGAGAACGAATCATATAATTGTTGACATGTAGAACACCTTTGCTACTAATAACTGATTATTAGTGTAAAGACCAATAAGCTACTTGTGCCAATCAAAGCCCAACTTGTACACAACCCCTTAGATCCAGTTTGTCTACAACCACAGTTTAACCATTGCTTGAAGCAGCTGTGTGAATGATGCTGGCAATGATGGCAGATTTACATACTTTTGAAACATGCAGCAATCCTTTGTTTTTAAAATACTAAAGTAAGGTATGATCAGTACACTATACAGATTTTGATTGTTTTTTTTTTAACTGCATTGGAAACATTTAAATCTGGAAAGCTCTGAATATTCTCTAAGTATAAACATTTCTGTTAGAAGGTCTGCTGTGTCCCAATTAGACTCCGGCATCTTTCTTGAATTCTGACAATGTGCTTTTGACCTTCCCTTGCTTGACATTGACCTGACAAATGTGTGGTTGTGAAGGGTTGCTTTTCAGACTGGAGGCCTATGACCAGTGGTGTGCCACAAGGATCACTGCTAGGTCCATTGCTTTTCGTCATTTATATACAGTACAACCTCGATTATCCAAAGATCGATTATCCAAATTTGGGATTATCTAGACAAGATCTCAAGGTCCAGCTGAAAGGGTAAACTGTGTTATCCAAACATTTAATTATCCAAACATTTGACTATCTGAACAAAATATTCTCCGCCAGTGTCTTTTGGATAATCAAGGTTGCCCTGTAAATGGCTGCGAACATAGGATGTATAGTTGGTAAGTTTGTAAATGACACCAAAATTGGAGGTGTACAGGACAGCAAAGAACATCAAATGGACTGAGGAGTGGCAGATGGAGTTTAGATAAATGCAAGGAGCTGCATTTTGGAAAAGCAAATCAGAGCAGGGCTTATACACTTAATAGTAAGATCCTGGGGAGTGTTGCTGAACAGAGACCTTGGAGTGCAGGTTCATAGCTCCTTGAAAGTGGAGTCGCAGGTAGATAGGAAAGTCAGGCCAACGAGTATGGGAGTTGGGAGATCATGTTGTGGCTGTACAGGACATTGGTTAGGCCACTTTTGGAATATTGTGTGCAATTCTGGTCTCCTTCCTATGGGAAAGATGTTATGAATCTTGAAAGGGTTCAGAAAACATTCACAAGGATGTTGCCAACATTGGAGGATTTGAGCTATAAGGAGAGACTGAATAGGTTGGGGCTGTTTTCTTTGGAGCGTCAGAGGCTGAAGGGTGACCTTTTAGTAATTTATAAAATCATTAGGGACATAAACAGGATAAATAGACAAAGTATTTTCCCTGGGTTTGGGGAGTTCAGAACGAGAGGGCATTGGTTTAGGGAAAGAGGGGAAAGATATAAAAGAGACCCAAGGGGCAACTTTTTCATGCAGAGGGTAGTACGTATATGGAATGAGCTGCCAGAGGAAGTGGAAGCATCTGGATGGGTATATGAATCAGAAGGGTTTGGAGGGATATTGGCCAAGTGCTGGCAAATGGAACTAGATTAGGTTAGGATATCTGGTTGGCATGGACGAGTTGGACCAAAGGGTCAGTTTCCATGCTATATATTTCTATGACAGTGTGGCTTCTTTCTCAAGTGAGTTAAACAGGTCTCTCAATTGCGATGCATCTGAATTTCAGGATATTGATGCTGCGGCTGACAAAGAAATCAAGGTTTGTCTAATGCACTTTCCTCTGATTTAAGATTGTTGACTATGCATTTCATCTTGTTTGCTGACTGTTCAAGAGCAATAGGCCTTACCCGCCTGACTTTGTCTATCCCTGTTCATGAAGTCACATTATTGATAATTATCTAATAATCAATCATTCATCAGGGATTGATTAACTCCATTGGTTAGATTATTTAAACTAGAAAACCATTATAAGTTATGAAGCAGAAATGACAGCAACCAAACAATTTCTGTCTGTGCTGCTTGCAAACCCACACCAGACTAACTGGCAGGCAGAGTCACAATATTGTGCACACAAAGCACAGTAAGTCCTCATACACCCGTGAACTCTCCTAAAGGAACTCTTCACCTTACCCTCCTCCTTTAAGACCCTTATTGAAGACAATGTCTTTGACCAACACCTCGGCCACCTGCACTAATACCTCCTTACATGATTTGGTCTTATATTTTGTTTTGTGATGCCCCTATGAAGGACTTATGACATTTTTCTACTTTCAAGATGCTACATAAATACAAGTTGTTGTTGATTAGATTCTGGTTGCTGCTGTGCCCTTTATTTAGTTCATGTCAACAAGATTTCAGAGGAAGTGTACACCATGGCTAGATGGAATTCATATTAGCTACATTGAAAAAGATGAATAATTCCTGAAGTGAAATATGCAGGAGTCCCGAGGAATTCATTATTTGCAATGTTAATCATAGGGTTGGCTATCATTACGTACTGACCTGCATGATTAAGAGAAGTTCAGTTTCTGGAGTGGATTAGATTAATAAATAAGGAGGATCTAAGAACTCAGGATCACATTTTAGAGAATTGGCATCAAATCAGCAATCGTATCCTTGACTCATTGCATCATTCTCATCTTTTATGTATTAAACCTATTTCTGAAGTAATTCAATTCAATTGAATCAGTCATATTAAGATTTAAAAGAAACAAGCAAATAAAATTTCTTGATGTTTTACATTCATGTGATGTACTGCAAGTGATGCACAGTTTGGTAAAACACATTTTCTTTGGACTTAGTGTTTTATAGAATGCAGTACATGAAGACATATCAGAGAATATGGATATTGTAGACAACTTAAAATTACCTGGTGTAAGCTGGAATAGAAATACACTAGAGTTAGAATGTGTGAATGCAGTATAGGAATATGTTTTGAATTAGTGTATTTCAGAATCCACTGAAAGCAATTTGTATCCAGACCGAACTTTAAACAATGGAGCAGACAGGGAAAAAGCCTGAGAAGAAAAAATGTTTGATGGACAATGGGAGATGTTTAATATAATAGTTCTTGACCCACATGAAAGATATATCTCTGTGAGAAACATGAATTCAAGAAATGGTTAACAAAGGAAGTTAAAGACGCTATAAAATTGAAAACTACACTGTGGCAAAGATTAATGTAAACCAGAGGATAAAAACCATCAAAAGATGAACCAAAATTAATAAAGAGGGAGAAAATAAAACTTTGAGGATAAACTTGTAAGTAATATAAAAACTGGATGGTATGAAATTTGGTAAATACATAAGAAGGAAAAGAGAAGCCGAAGTGAAAATTAAAGAAGATGGCGGAGACGGCGGCAGGGGAAATAATGATGGGGAGTCAACATCTGCAGTCCTAACTTTCTCCTAGAAAATAATGATGGGGAGCCAAGAGATGGCAGAGGAGTTGATGAAGTGCTTTGCATTAATCTTCGCAGTAGAAGACACTAATAACATTTCAAAACCATGGGACAAAAGTAAGTGAGGATATCAGTACAAGAAGCATTACCAGAGAAGAAGTACTTGGGAAACTGATGGGGCTTAGGACCTCAAGGTACGTTTTATTATTCATTCACAGGATGAGGGTACTCCTGGTTAGGAACAGTATTTATTGTCCATCCCTATTGCCATGGATGAGGACGGTGAATGTACCACAGCCAAATGTGTCATAGAATCCCAACAGTATGAAAACAGGCCCTTTGGCCCAATAAGTCCACACTGACCCTCCAAAGAGTACCCCAAACCAGACCCATTCTCCTACATTTACCCCTGACTAATGCACCTAAACTACACATCCCTGAACACTATGGGTTAATTTAGCATGGCCAATTCATCTGACCCGCCATCTTTTGAGCTGTGAGAGGAAACAGATGCACCCAGAGGAAACCCACACAGACACAGGGAAAATGTGCAAACAACACACAGACAGTCGCCCAAGGCTGGAATCAAACCCAGGTTCCTAGTGCTGTGAGGCAGCAGTGCTAACCACTAAGCCACTGTGTTGTGTATGGGTGACATCAACTAGGTGAGAAGAGAAGGTGGTGAGGATGACAGAAAAAGTCTGCACAGGGATACTGACAGGTTAAATGGTGGGCAAAAACTTGGCAGACGAAACATAATGGGAAAATGTGAGTTTAAGCACTTTGGCAGGAAGACGAGAGATGATATTAATTTTAAAGGGGAAAGATGTGGATAGCTACAGCATAAAAGGATTGGAGAGACCTTGTGCATTTTAGAAACAAAATCATTCATGGGATGTAATTGTCACTGTATGTATTCCAATCCCATTGTCCAGTTGAGGGGGAAGTTAAGAGCCAACTACTTTGATGTGGATTTGGAGTCAGTCAGTCCAGGTGAGGATGGCAGATTTCCTTCCCATTAGTGAACCAAATGACTTTTTATGACAATTGACAATGATTCCATGATCACTATTGGACCAATCTTCTATCCCAGATTTTTGTTAAGTTCAAATTTCACCATATACCATGGTTGGATTCAAACCCATATCCCCATAACATTAGTCCAGGGCTCTGAGATTACTCATCCAATGACATTACTGCTACATCACCACCTCCCCTTGAATTAATCAGCAAATGCTAGCATCCAATTTTAATGAGTAAGAGGGAAGGCAAATGGATCATTGGCCTTTATTACAAGGTTAATGAGATATAAAGATAGACTAGAAAAGGTCTTGCTAAATCTATAGAAGACATTATTCAGACTACAGTTGTCACACTGTGACTACTTTTGGTTTACTTATCAAAGGAAAGATTTACTGACATTAGAGACAGTCTAGAGAGTATTCACTATGTTGATCCTGGCAGTGGAGAAATGTTGTTGTGAAGACAGGTTGAGTTGGTTAGACTTGTACGCATTGGAATTTAGAGAGATGAGGGGAGAACGTATTGAAACTAATAAGATACTTAATGACAGGTAGAAGCAGAAAAGTTGTTTTCCCTTTCAGGAGACTCTCAGGCCAGAGGGTATAATCTCAGAGCTGGAAATGTGTTGCTGGAAAAGTGCAGCAGGTCAGGCAGCATCCAGGGAACAGGAGAATCGACGTTTCGGGCATAAGCCCTTCTTCAGGAACACATTTCCAACTCTGATCTCCAGCATCTGCAGACCTCACTTTCTCCCGGTATAATCTCAGAGCAAGGTGTTACCCACTTAATACAGAAATGAGAAGGAATGTCTTCCTTTAGTAGTTGGTGAATCTGTGGAATGCTTGACCTCATGATCTATAGAGGTTGGGAAATTAAACACATTCAATGTTGAGATAGACATATATAATCAGTACAGGAACAAAGGGTTATTGGAAAAGGCTGGAAAGTGGAGATGAGGATAATCAGATTAGCCATGATCACATTAGATGGTGGGGCACACTCAATGGGCCAAAGGGCCTACTTCTGTTCCTGTGTCTTATGGTTTTATATGGTGGAACCTTTCAGAGGCCTAAATGATGTGGGCTAAGGTGAGATTTGTGGAAGAAATGCATGAGAAGTCTGGAGAAGCCAATCTCTACTTCAGAACCAATTCTCTGCATCTTTTATAACAAACAAAGGGAGCAGATTCTCCAGAATAACTTCATACATTGTAAAGGCCAAGATCCTACAGAAAAGCCTTGGGAGCCATAAGGATTAACTCCTTGCTTGGGTGGATGGCAATATATCCACAACTGGATACATCTGTTCATTGTATTATTATGTACTCACAAGGTTACAATTCAAATAACAGACTATGCATATTTTACCAAATGTGTATAAGAGTAATAGCTTTCCAGTAGTCAGCAGATTTCTGGTTTTAGAACTGACTCTCCCTGGTGTTTGCTTGAATAAGTGATCGTAAACCTATACTCAATATTCCTGTGGTCGATCATGATAAGTGACTACAACAGTGAGTCGATGGTTAATCCTGTGGCATCCAACCCTCACTCCCTTACCCTAAGCCAATGGGATCCACTGCAGAGCAGGCTTCCTTCACCCCACTGAAGAGGGGGAGGGGGGGGGGAGAGGGAAAGCAAAGAAAACCTTGTCAGGGCACTATGATGGCACAGGATATGACAATAATATGGACTAGTCATATCAATACTGTGGCTACCAGTGAAGGTCAAAGGCTGGGAAGTTTGTAGCAAATGACTCACATTCTGACTCCTCAAAGCTCGTCCATCACCTACAAGGCACAATTCAGGAGTATGCTAGGATGCTATCCACTTTCCTAGATGAGTGCAGAACTCCAACCAGAACAAAACAGCCTGCTTGATCAGAATCCCATCCACACCTTAAAACATCAATTCATTCCACCCCGGGTGCACAGTGTGTTCCATTTACAATGATCATTGGAGCAACGCTTCACAGGTCCTTTGATAGCACCTTCCAAACCCATGATATCTGCCGCCTCGAAAAAGGGCATCAGAGGCAAGAGAACACCACCATTTGTAAGTTCCTCTCCAAGCCACATACAATCCTAACTTGGAATGAGATTATCATTCCTTCACTGACTCAAAATCCTGGAACTCCCTTTCAAAGATCACTACATCATGCATGCTACAGTGATTCACAAACGCTGCTCACCGCCACCTTTTCACAGATAACTGGGGATCAACAAATAATGGTGGCTTCACCAGGGTGTTCACCTCTAATGAACAAGCTGATAAAAACAGGGGTAAGCAAGGTTACAGCACTGAAACAAGATGCATCAAGTTTGTCACAGAATTTCTCTATATGAGCCATACAACCTATTCGTTACTCTAATCATTCTCACACATTCTTCCCTTTCAAACAAAACACATCAAATTCTGTTTTTAAGGAGTCTTTACAGTGTTTGTCCACAATGTTTTGGGATGGAGATTTCCCCATTTCTATCATTCTCTGTGTAAAGGAGTTTTTTGCCACTCTTCACTAATCAATTTTTGCCGTTGGTTAACATTTGTGCCCATCTGATAAACAACCAGTCTCTGGAACCAGTCAGTTGATATTTATCTCATCAGAGCCCTCTGTAACTTAGCTGAGGTCTGCTTTTTTGCTCTAATGAAGAAAAGCTCTATTTTCTCAAAACTGTCTTCCCAACTTCTCATTCTTAGTAATATTGTGATTTTGTGTTGTACATTTTTATTGGTTTATCCAAGATGTGTTCAAAAGAATTTACTAAAAAGGTGACGAATGCTAGGAACAATAAAATGAAGTAACCAAATGAATACCAAAAAAAAATTAGCTTTCTCATTCTAACAACATCACAAGTCATTCTGTAATATCTGTTGATGGATGAATGTTGGCTGAGACACTGGGAGAACTTTCTGTTCTTCAGGTTATGACCTGGCATTCTTAACATGGACTTTGACAAGCAGATGGGACTTTAGATTGATAATTCACCCAAACTTTCCAACAATATCACACAATCTGTCAGGAAAACTAACAGCTGCCTCACAAGTATCTACATCACCTTGGAGCCAGATAGAATAAATGTAAGAATATTTGGGAGGCTGAAGTAGAAATGGGACTGTTTAGGTCTTAGTAAAATGGGCCTTTGTTGATCATTGACATTTTCGTGTCCTTGATTTTGTTAAATCTAATTGCAACATTTACAGAGTGAATAAATTATCTTTATTTTATACAAGGTCAACTTTTTTTGGAAGTATTCCTTTAAGTGAATCCTGGTTTTGTCGAAGATTAAAATTCAGTGACAAAACTAATAGAATGAAGTGTGCATTTTCCTTATCGCCTGAAGCAATATCCATCTGACAAATAACGAGTCAGACCCTGTGACAGTAGCATTAAACTGTTGCATGTAATATTGGCTGACTGTTGGTAAAAGTATGACAAATTTATTATTTATATGACTCTACTAGCAGCCAGTGCTTATTTTTTCAGACAAGCAGAGGCAATCTTTAATATTTTATGAAACCCTTACCCATTATCTGGTGCTTATACTTTTAAAAGAAAAAAGTTCATGCATCAAAGTTTATGTCACTCACCAACAACAGAAGGCAAGTTTAGAAAAGGCTGTGCAATCTTCTTACCACAAATATGAACTATCCACCATTTTGTTACTGTGGCAAGATAACCAGTGCTTTGTTCAGCTGGACACTCTGAACCACACAGCACAGAACAAGCCCGTTATGCCAACATTAGCTCTTTGAATGACCAAGCCAATTTTTCCGACAATCTCACTCTTTCCTGTCGTCCTCCAAATATCGTCTTTTCAAGTTTTTAAAATAAATGCATTCTGTCTTGGGATCTCAACACCATTGTCTTCCTCAATAAAACCTTGCAAGGGCGGTGATGAATTGCCCTCTTGAATTGTGCAGTGCTTGTACTATTCAGAAGGAAGTTTCAGGACTTTGGCAGTACCATTCCACATTAGGATGGTTGGAGCTTGGAGGGGACCTTACAGGTGCTGGCTTCAAGAGGTGCCAAGGAAGGTTCCTCGGTGATTTGCTGTGGTACATATGGCAGATGGTACACACCACTGCCAACTGTGACAGTGCTAATGGAAGGAGCAGATGCTTAAGGTGGTGGATGAGCTGCCAATTACATGGGGTGCTTTGTCCTAGATGGCATTGAGCTTCTTGAGTGTTGTTGTCGCTGCAACCAGCCAAGTGAAAAGTATTCCACCACTCACCTAACTGCATAGATGGTTCATGCTGTAGAGAATGAGGAGATGGGTATACTTCATAGAACCCAGCCTCTGGCCTGCTTTGCTGCACAGTAATTATATGGCTTGTTCAGTTTAGCTTCTGGTCAGTGATAACCTCCAGAATGTTGATAGCAGGAGATTAGGTGATGCTAATGTCATTGAATGAAAGGGAAGCTAATTAGATTCACTTTTGGTGATGGTAAGTTGTGAAAAAGACCAGAGACGTAGCACGGAAATACATGTGGAACAATGCACGATCATTTGCAAATATTCCCACTTCCAACCTTAGAATGGGGGGGGGGGGGTGGGTGGCACTGATACAGCAGCTGATTGGGCCCAGGCCACTAACCTGAAGGACTCCTGCAGCAGTTGCTTTGCATTGTGCTTTAGGTCAATACTGCTACCTGCATATTCTTTAGATGTGTTAGGGCTGCCACAAGGCTTCAGTTTTATTGTCAGTGAGAGCCTTTGGTTTTTCCAGTGTCTAGTGTATTCAGCCATTAGTTGATATTAGGTGGAGGGAATCAAATTGGCTGAAGACTGATATCCATGATGTTTGGCACTTCTGGAGGAGGACAAAATGATCACCCAATCAGCACTTCTAACTGAAGTGGAAATACCCAATTTCCTTTTGAAAGTTACTCAACAACTTGTATCAACAGCCCTTTCAAAAAATATGTTCCAGATTGATTCTCCTCCGTCTCCCAGATTTTTTGGCAAATGACTTTAAAGAAAGTGTCTCTCCTGTCCTGTGCATGTTTCCCATTAATTATATTTGTGCTTTGAGTCATGTTTCTCTTCTAATTTTATCTCTGTCTTACTTTGACAGATTACTATCTGTGTGATGCCTGTTTAAATCTCTCTCATCACTCAGAATTTCTGTTTTACGTTTGGAATACTAATTTGGGAATTCGGGTCAGGTATCTGACCTGTGGTAGCATTTTGATGGAGATGGAGATGGGCAATGAGTGTCTAAAGCGAGCACTTACTTCCCATTTAAATTTGGTGCATCTTCCAATAGGATTGCTCCAACGCTCAGACAACAGCAACACCAGAGTCAGATTGGGCATTGCTCCAAGACAGAAACTTCTTCAGAACAATCTATTATTATCTTGTAGAAGGGGGTTGAAAATGATGTTGGTATGTTGGCTTTCCTCATCTGCTCCTGAGAGGTCTTCTCCATGCATTTGGGGTAGCACGGTGCCTCAGTGGTTAGCACTGCTGCCTCACAGCGTCAGGGACACAGGTTCAATTCCAGCCTCGGGTGACTATCTGTGTGGAGATTGTACATTTTTGCCATGTCTGCCTGAGTTTCCTTGGGTGCTCTGGTTTCCTTCCATAATCCAAAGATGTGCAGGTTAGGTAAATTGGCCAGGCTAAATTGCCCATAGTGTTGAGGGATATGTAGGTAAGGTGCATTAATCAGGGGATAAAATGTAGGTTAATAGGGTGGGGGAATTGAGCTGAGTGGGCTACTCTTCAGAAGGTCAGTGTGGACTTGTTTGGCCAAAGGGCCTGTTTTCACACTGTAGGGATCCTATGATCTATGCATTGTCTGGACTTTGGCTACTGTGGGAAGGAAGGGGAGAGCACCAACCTCCACTCTACCTCAGATTCACTTTGATTAACCTTTATTACAGGTCCCATCTGGCCAATCCTGCCTCTATCAAATGGGTCAGAAACACAGCTCCAGATGATTCAAAAACTCTGCTCGTGGTTTCTGATCTTTTTATCCTCATCTTCTCTGGCTCATCATTCCATGTTCTGTGTTTCTCCCAATCTTTTCACATGGCTGTACATTGTTTCTTTACTGATGTAGTCAACAGTGTTGTATCTTTGTGTGAGTTTACAGTATGCAGAAAGGAAACAGCCAAGACAAGGCCTGCCTCTACAGGAGCTGGTGCTGGGTGTGTGAGCAAAACTCTGCAAGGCCAGTGTTGCTTTCAGAGGCTTGTCCCATTAAAATGTGATGTCTGAGTTGAAGAGTTGGCATGAAGGAGAAACAGGGAAGAAAAAGTATGAAAGTTAATAGCCGGTCTAGGGTTCTGACACAGATTGAGAGGGCTAAAATTGAACTTACAGAGTAAGATGCAGTATTGGCAAATAAAGAGGACAAATAAATAGGAAGAGTCATCTGGACTGAAAATGGTTTAAGAAACACACAACACCAGGTTATAGTCCAACAGGTGTATTTGGAAGTACAAGCTGTCGGAGCACTGCTCCTTCATCAGGTAATGTCCTGAAAGCTTGTACATCCACATAAGCTGGTGTTGGACTATAACCTGGTGTTATGTGATTTGTAACTTTGTCCACCCCAGTCCAACACCAGCTCCTCCACATCATTGGCTGAAAATGTTAGCCTGCCCTCTCTACATGGATGCTGCCAAACACGTTGTGATTTCCAGCATTTTCTTTTGTTTGCAATCAAAATTCCAGCACCTGCAGTAATTTGCTCTGAATAAAGCGAACATTCCTGAGCTCATGAGCACTTGGTTGAAATGCTGCGATTACGAGGACTGACCAGAATTTGGGGCTGGAGATATTGAATATCCCTGCAGAAAGGAGATCCTCGGGAGTAGTAAAATCTGGATTACTCCCGGTACTGCGAGCTAGTGAGGGTAGGAATAGGAGGATAGAGCAGATGAATGCATGGCTGAGGAGCTGGTGTACAGGAGAAGGATTCACATTTCTAGATCATTGGAATCTCTTCTGGGGTACAAGTGACCTGTACAAGAAGGACGGATTGCACCTAAAGTGAAAGGAGACTAATATACTGGCAGGGAGATTTGCTAGTGCTGCTTGGGAGGATTTAAACTATAAGGGTAGGGGGATGGGATGCAGGGGAGATAGTGAGGAAAGTGATCAATCTGAGACTGGTACAGTTGAGAAAAGAAGCAAGTCAGTCAGGGCAGGCAGGAACAAAGTAGGACTGATAAATTAAACTGCATTTATTTCAATGCAAGAGATCTAACAGGGAAGGCAGATGAACTCAGGGCATGGCTAGGAATATGGGACTTGGATATCATAGCAATCAAGGATGGACAGGACTGGCAGCTTAATGTTCCAGGATACAAATGTTACGGGAAGGACAGAAAGGGAGGCAGGGGAGGAGGAAGAGTGGCGTTTTTGATAAGGGATAGCATTACAGCTGTGCAGAGGGAGGATATTCCCAGAAATACATCCAGGGAAGTTACTTGGGTTGAACTAAGAAATAAAAAAGGGATGATCACCTTATCGGGATTGTATTATAGACCGCCTAATAGTCAGAGGGAAATTGAGAAACAAACTTGTAAGGAGATCGAAGTTACCTGCAAGAATAATGGGGTAGTTATGGTAGATTTTAACTTTCCAAATATAGACTAGGACTGCCATAGTGTTAAGGGTTTAGATGGAGAGGAATTTGTTATGTGTGTACAGGAAAATGTTTTGATTCAGTATGTGGATGTATCTACTAGAGAAGGTGCAAAACTTGACCTACTCTTGAGAAATAAGGCAGGGCAGGTGACTGAGGTATCAGTGGGGGAGCACTTTGGGTTTTAAAATAGTGATGGAAAAGGATAGACTGGATCTGAAAGTTGAAGTTCTAAATTGGGGAAGGCTAATTTTGACGCTATTAGGCAAGAACTTTCAAAAGCTGATTGGGAGCAGATGTTCGCAGGTAAAGGGACGGCTGGAAAATGGGAAGCCTTCAGAAATGAGATAACGAGAATCCAGAGAAAGTATGTTCCTGTTAGGGTGAAAGGAAAGGCTGGTAGGTGTTGGGAATGCTGGATGACTAAAGAAATGAGGGTTTGGTTAAGAAAAAGAAGGAAGCATATATCAGGTATAGACAGGATAGATCGAGTGAATCCTTAGAAGAGTATAACAGAAGTAGGAGTATACTTAAGGGAGAAATCAGGAGGGCAAAAAGGGGACATGAGATAGCATTGGCAAATAGAATTAAGGAGAATCCAAAGGGTTTTTACAAATACATTAAGGACAAAAGGATAACCAGGGAGAGAATAGGGCCTCTCAAAGATCATCAAGGTGGCCTTTGTGTGGAGCTGCAGGAGATGGGGGAAGATACTAAATGAGTATTCAAACTTTGTGAGAAGATTTGTAGCTCGGGTGCTCGTTGTTGAGTGGATGAGTGCCATGCCTCTAGGAATTCCCTGGTTGTTCTCTGTTTGGCTTGTCCTATAATGGTAGCATTATAGGATGAGGCATGGCACTCATCCACAGATTCAATCAATAAGCACATCGACCTGGACCCAATATACCAGCCACTGCAGCGGACAGCTGGAACTGACAACCAGAAGTGGCAGATACAAATCACTATAAATGCTGGAGGAAAGATCACAGAAGCGCTTCACAGGAGGCTCCCAAGCACTGAGGATGTCACCTAGACAGGGGACGAAACGTCTGCAACACGAATTCCCAGCTCGGCGAACAGAACCACAACTAAATGAGTATATTGCATCAGTGTTTACTGTGGAAAAGGACATGGAAGATATAGAATGTAGGGAAATAGATTGTGATATCTTACAAAATGTCCATATTACAGAGGAGGAAGTGCTGGATGTCTTGAAATGCATAAAG
>NC_057732.1:16198514-16216772 GCF_004010195.1 Chiloscyllium plagiosum | reverse complement strand
TGACAAGATAAATGCAAGGAGGATGTTTCAGGAATCACGGTCACAGTGTTCGGATATGGTGTAGATGATTTACGATAGTTAACAAAAGACTTCTTACCTCAAAGAGTATTGAAATTGTGGAATTCTCTATCACAGAAGGCTGTGGTAGCCAATTGATGGAATGCATTCAAGAAAGTGACAGATCATTACTAAAATTATAAAGGCATTAAGGAGAAAAGAGATAAAGCAGGAATATTACATTGAGGTAGAAACAGCAAAGGTAAGCATCTTGTAAGGAATAAATCAAATGACAAGATTCTGTTATGTTGATTGTGAACAAACATAGTCATTCCTTCTGGGTTTTTAATTTGAAGAATCAAATGGACTGATAGTTTGCGACCAGAATCCACAACATTACTCAATATTGAGAATTTGATGATAGATGTTGAATGAGCATTTTGAATATCACCCTTTTTTTTGAATTCCTATAGTAAGCTCAAAAGTTGAACAAGTTCTTTATCAGAACAAGTTGGTGCGGGTTCAAAAAGATTCTGGAAACGTTTGCTGTGAAATGTTCAATCTTTCTAGTCTCAAACAAATTTGAATTTGCATGCAACTCGAGCAAAGTATCCTCTACATGGTGACCTTTGCATTTTCTTCAGACTTATTAAAGTTATACTTTGTGTACCTGTTGAAGATCTTCTTCAAATGTTTGCGAGCACCATTTTAAATTGCTTGATCAAAAGTCTTAATTAATTGTTGTGGACAGGTGTAACATACACAAAATTATCCTTCCTGCGTGCTGAGAATTAAGTTTTTTTCAATCTTTTTCTTGCTGACTAGGGTTAACAACAACAGCAGCAACAGGAATACCAAAGACTACCCAGATCACCATCAGTGGTGAGTATTGTCTGTCATCTTATTAGAGTATGAAAGAACTATTTTGCAAAGACTGCTTTTTAAAAACCATAACTTGCCTCTGCTCTTTAGCGCATGGTCCAACTACAGTGATAGGTCCTCCAGTTTCTTCTACAATCATCCATACTGGTAAGTAAAGCTCTGTTCACATTCATGCATGTAATTAATGGAGTACAATGTCAAAATTGCATGTTATTGATTCCTTTCTCTGTCACATCGGGCCCAGTCCAGGCACCAAAATACCCATGATTAGTAGCCCTGTTACTCAGATTAAAGGTGAGAGTTAGTTTTCTCTTTGTCGAGAACCATTTGTGTTGGAAAAATGGGTCAGTGTAACAACTGATTGCTGATGGAGGAGGAATTTATCCAATGCATCAGTCCATCCATGTGGAAATGTACACGTTAGGAGCTCGGGAGAAATTCCTATTTTCGTTTGTGAGCATATTATGTGTTGACTATGTATGTTTCATCCTGTGTCCTGACATTATTTCCTGATGGGAAAGAAGTGGAA
The DNA here is from genome assembly GCF_004010195.1 of Chiloscyllium plagiosum. NCBI lineage: Eukaryota > Metazoa > Chordata > Chondrichthyes > Orectolobiformes > Hemiscylliidae > Chiloscyllium > Chiloscyllium plagiosum. Next base: position 16,215,364 of record NC_057732.1, on the reverse strand, counting down.
TGATAGAATGACTGCTAAAAATGAATGCTTGATGTCATTGATCAAGACATTTTCTGTGCATTATGGTATATGTTGTGCGCAAAAATCTTGCCTTTACTTCACCTCATTTCCTGTACAAATAGCAACAGTTGTGATGTATAGGATTATTTATCCTTTTTGATACTTCCCTTCCAGACTTTGAATACTTTGTTTCTCATTATGCATTAGCAATAAATATTTTTTTTCCCAAATATTCACACTGTCATTGTGCTGATATTTGCAAAGTGCATTTCCTCTGAGAATGGCACAATGGTGAAAGTTCTGACCATTTCTACTTTGGTTGAAACACTTGGGAAGACATCTTTGAGACAATATTTTATTCTGTGAATATAGCCTTGCTATTTGGATATTTTATGATTTCAGATTATGATATTTACTTCAGTGTTTTCTCATATATAGTGCTATTTTCTGTTCCAGAGCCAGTCTGCCATGGCGAATGGTCTCCCTGGTTTAATCAAAATACACCAACCATTTCCAAACCAAAAGATGAGGAACTTTTGTTCCCTGTAAAGGACAAGTTGTGTCGTCACCCTGAAGATGTTGGAGACATTCAGTGCCAATATGTCGATTACCCTGATAAGCCACTAAATGAATCAGCAGACAATGTGATTTGTGAAAATGATGTAGGACTGGTGTGTGAGGTCACTAAAGGATCTTCACGGAGAATTTGTGATGACTACAAAATTCGCGTTTGCTGCAAGTCACGTATCATTGGAACTGCAAAGTCAGGTGAAACATCTGTATCCAGTAAGGATAATGTTTATATATGAGAAGGTTTTTTTGATCAACGTGTCTCATTAAAACTGTTGAAAATGTGTTGCTGGAAAAGCGCAGCAGGTCAGGCAGCACCAAGGAGCAGGAGAATCGAAGTTTCGGGCATGAGCCCTTCTTCTTGGATGCTGCCTGACCTGCTGCGCTTTTCCAGCAACACATTTTCATCTCTGATCTCTAGCATCTGCAGTCCTCATTGACAACTGTGTCAGGTTATTTTTCATTCAAACTAAAAATGATCAATATTGGTTGACAGACTGGGAACAGAGAGTGGAATTAAATGTATTTTTCTAAATGGCAGGCAGTCACTGATTGGATACCACAAGGTTCAGTGCTTCAGCCTATATATTCATGATATGATTTTAGAAAAAAGTAAGTTAATGTAGATCGACTGACGAATGGACTTCTGTCTCATCAGAGAGAAATCTGGTTGTAGTTTGACCTGAGGAACAACATACCTCAGGTGATGTGAGAGGTTCCCTCAGTCAGTGCAGGTATTGAACCCATGCTATTGGCAGTGCCCAGCATTGCAACACAGCTGTTCAGACAGCTGAATCAACTAATTAATGAGATGTATAAGTTGCATGGATGAGGGAATGAATGCAGAATTTATAAGTTTGCTGATGAGACAATTCTGGACGGGATTATGAATTATGAGAAGGTTGCATGGAGGTTTCAAAGTGATACAGAGATGTTGAGTGAGTGGGGAAACACATGGCAGATGCAATAGAGCATGACCATCTGTAAAGTTCTACACTTTGTTGTGGAAGTCATACACTTTGATGCAATAAACAGAAAGGAAGAGTATTATTTAAGTGTTGTCTTATTGCGAAGTATGGACGTAAGAAGTACACTAGTCAATGAAAGTAGACAGGCACAAGCAGCAAGCAGTTAGAAAGGCAAATGGTATGTTGGCCTTTATTGCAAATTGATTTAAGTTCAGCTGCATGGATGCCTTATTGCAGTTACAAGGGACCTTTTATGAGACCAAGCCTGGAGTAATGCATGTAATTTTAGGTTGCCTAGCTAAGAGAGGGTGTACTTGGCATAGAGGGAGTTCACCATTGGTTATCTGAGGCTGATAGCAGTGAGGGCATTGCTTGTCATAGGAGGACTGTTGCATTTTCCACTACACTTACTCACAAGACATTTGAAGGATGACAGCGGATCTGATTAATCTTATCAAATTCTAATGAGTGCAATGGTAGTGTACCTACATTTGTGCCAGGAGGACTAGGTTCCAAGTCATATTTGCTCCAGAGGTGTGCACAAACATGTCTGAACAGATTGATTGGAAAAGATCTAAAATTCTAAGAGAAGTAGACAGGCTAAATGCAGGGAGGATGTTTTCACTAAAGGCGAGTTTGTAACCAGGGTGCATAGGATATGGAGTAGACTATTTACGACAGTTAAGGAAAGACTTCTTGGCTCAAAATGCAATGAATTCATGGAATTTTCTATGACACCGAGCTGTGGTAGCCAACATTCAAACAAAGAAGTGATCACTTCTTAGATTTTCAAGGCATTAAGGGGAATGGATAGAAAGTAGGAATATTACATTGAGATAGAAATCAGCAAAAGTAAGCACTCTGTAGGGAATATACCAAATGACAGGATTCTGTTATGCCTTTTGTGGACAAAAGTATTCATTCCTTGTGGTTTCTTCAGTCGAACAGTCGAATGGATCGATATTTTGCGAGCAGATTCCTGAGCATTACTGAATATTGAGGATTTGATGATAGATGTTGAGTGAGCATTTTGAATATGACCCTTTATTTTTTGAAATCCTGTAGTAAACTCAAAAATTAAGTTTGTCCTTGGTAGGAACACATCCGTGGATTCAAAAAAAAAAATTCCAGAAAGGTTTACTGTTAAATTTTCAATTTTCTTGTTTGTGCTCTAAGACAAATTTGAATTTGCATGCAACTGAGGCAAGAATTCCTCTTCATGATGACCAATGCATTTTCTTCAGACTTATTGAAATGTTGCTTTATTTACATGTTGAAGATCTTCTTCAAATGTTTGTGAGCACATTGCAAATTTGCTTGATCACACCTGTCAATTAATTATTGTGAACACGTGAAACATACTCAGAATGATGATTCCATCTTGCTGAAAATTAATAGTTTCTTTTCTTTGTTCCTTAGGGTTAACATCAGCAGCTGCAACAGGAAGATCAAGCACTTCACAGATCACCATCAGTGGTGAGTATTGTTCATCTACTTATCACAACATGGTAAAGGTGTTTTGCAAAACCCACAGAAAATGTGTGACGACTACAAAATTTGCATTGGCTGCAAATCACTCATGATAGGGACATCAACAACAATCAGTGGAATTAAAACATCCGCATCCGGTAAGGATGACATTTACATATGAGAAGATTTTGTTTAAACAACTTGTCATGTTGACACCAAAAAAGAGAGAAAATGCTGGAAAATCTCAGCAAGTCTTGCAGCATCTGTAAGGAGAGAAAAGAACTGACGTTTCGAGTCTAAATGACCCTTTGTCCAGCATCCGCAATAGTTTGCTTTTGTCATATTGACAACTATGTCAGGTTATTTTTCACTCAAACTATTCATGATCAATATTGGTTGATAAGACAGGAAACATAAAGTGGAAATAAAGGTTTTGTCTAAATGGCAGGCAGTGACTGTTGAGCTACCACAAGGGGCAGTGCTTCAGCCCTTATATTCATGATCCGAGGTGAGAAAAAGCTAAGTCAAAGTAGTCTGACCTGATGAATGGGCTTCTGTTTCGTTGGAGAGAGATCTCGTAGTATTTTAACCTGAGCATCACATACCTCAGATGATGGAAGAGGTTGCCTCAGCCAGCACAGGAATTGAATGTACACTATTAGCAGTGCTCAGCATTGCAATCCAGCTGTTCAGGCAGCTTAGCCAACTGGTTCATGACATGTATAAGTTGCATGGATGATATAACCGAATGCAGAATTTCCAGGTTTGCTGATAACACAATTCTGTGTGTGATGATGAATTGTGAGGAGGTTGCAAGAAGGCTTTAAAGTGATGTAGAGACGTTGAATGAGTGGGCAAACACATGGTCGATGCAGTAAAGCATGTCCATCTATAAGGTTATACACTTTGGTGTCGTAGCCATACACTTTGATGCGATCACCAATGTTCAAGTGGTGACATATTGGCAAGTATGGATGAAGAAAGGAATCTGAGTGTGTTTGTGCACTAGTCAATGAAAGTAGATGGGCAAGCAATTTGGAAGACAAATGGTATGTTGGCCTTTACTGCAAACAAATTTGACTTCAGAAGTATGGATGCCTCATTGCAGATATCTGCGGCCTTTTATGAGACCAAGCCTGGAGTAATGCATATTATTTTAAATTGCCTACGTAAGAGAGGATATTCTTGGCATAGAGGGAGTGCATGATGGGTTATCTGAGGCTGATACCAGTGAGGGCATGTTTGTCATAGGAGGACAGTTGCATTTCCTTCTACACTTATGAGACATTCGAAGGATGACAGCGGATCTGACTGATCTTATCAAATTCTAACAATTGCAATGGTAATGTATCTGCTTCTGTGCCAGGAGGAGTGTGTTCCAAGTCACATCTACTCCAGTGGTATGCAAAAACATGTCTGAACAGGTTGGTTAGAAAAGTTCTAAAATTCTAAGAGAGTAGACAGGCTAACTGCAGGGAGGGTGTTTTCCCTAATGTGGAGTCTATAACCAGGGGGCACAGTCTCAGGAAATGGAGTAGACTATTTATGACAGTTAAGGAAAGACTTCTTGCCTCAAAACGCAATGAAGTCATAGAATTGTCTATGAATCAGCAGATGATGTGATTTTTGAAAATGGTCTAGGACTGGTCTCTAAAGGGTCTTCACAGAAAGTTTGTGATGACTACAAAATTTGCATTTGCTGCAAATCACAAATGATAGGGACTCCAACAACATTCAGTGGAATTACAGAGTGTGTTAAAACATCCACATCCGATAAGGATGATGCTTATGTATGAGAAGATTTTTTCGATCAATTTATCAAATTAAGTACTGTGTCAGGTTATTTTTCACTCAAACTATCAATGATCAATATTGGTTGACAGACAGAAAACAGAGAGTGGAATTAAATGTTTTATTCGAATGGCAGACAGTGACTGATGGGATACCACAAGGGTCAGTGCTTCAGCCCATATATTCATGATATGAGGTTAGAAAAAGGTAAGTCAGTATAGTCCAACCTGATAAATGGTTTGCCCTCGTGTTAGAGAGAGATCAGGTGGCAGTTTAACCTGAGGAACAGTATTGCTGTTTGGTTAGATTATGGAGCTCATTGTCAAGGATGAGATTTCTAAATACTTGGAAGTGTGTGGAAAAATATGGCAAAGTCAGCATGGTTTCATCAAAGAGAAGTTACGCTGACAAATCTGCTAGCATTCTTTGAGGAATTAATGAGTAGTTAATCCAAGGAGAGCCAATGGTTGTTATCCCGTTGGACTTGACAAAGTGCCGCTGAAGAGGCTCTAAGTAAGATCAGGGTGCATGATGTTAGAACATGGATAGAAGATTGGCTGTCTGGTAGAACGCATTGAATGGGGATAAAACAACCTTTCTCAGGATGGCAACCAGTGAATGTGGTGTGTGCAAGGGTCAGTTTTGGATTCATAACTTTTACTTTCTACATCAATGATCTAGCTGAAGGAACTGAGAGCATTCTGGCTGATAATACATAGATAGGCAGATCAAAGAACTTTTAGAATGGAAGTGAGGAGAAACTTATTCAGACAGAGAGTATTGAATCTATTGAATTCACTAACAGAAGGCTGTGGAGATCAGATCATTGAGTGCATTTAAGACTGAGATAGGTTCTTGATTGTCAAGGGGATCAAGTGTTACGGGAGAAGGCAGGTGAATGGGGATGAGAAACCTATCAGCCATGATTGAATGGAAGAGCACATGTGACGGGCTGAATGGCCTGAATGCTCGTATGTCTTATGATCGATATTTTGTGATCATATTCAAGAATATTACTCAATGCTGAGAATTTGATGATAGATATTGTCAGAGTATTTCGAATATGACCCTTTATTTTTTGAAATCCTGTAGTAAGCTCCAAAATTAAGCTTGAGTCATAGAGTTGTAGAGTATACAGCATGGAAACAGACCCTTCAGTCCAACTCGTCCATGCCGACCAGATATCCCAACCCAATCTAGTCCCACCTGCCAGCACCTGCCCCATATCCCTCCAAACCCTTCCTATTCATATACCCATCCAAATGCCTTTTAAATGTTGCAACTGTGCAAGCAAGTTCAAAAAATTCTGGAAATGTTCGCTGTTAAATTTTCAATTTTCTTGTTTCTGCTCAAAAACAAATTTGACTTTGCATACAACTGAGCCAAGAATTTCTCTTCAGGGTGATCATTATGTTTTCCTCAAACTTATTGAAAATACACTCTCTGTGCATGTTGAAGATCTTCTTCAAATGTTTATGAGCACTTCGTGAATTTGCTTGATCACACGTATCAATCAATTGTTGTGGATAGACAAAACATACATAGAATGATCATTTCTGCTTGCTGAGCATTAATAGTTTATTTTTAATTGTTTTTTTCTGTGCTCACTTGGGTTTACATCAACAGCAGGAACAGGAAGATCAAGCACTTCACAGATTGCTATCAGTGGTGAGTATCGTTTATCTCATTATCAGAAAGAATTTTGTTGCAAAAGCTGCATTAAAACTCCGTAATTTTCCTCTGTAATTTAGCACATGGTTCAACTACAGTGAAAGGTACACCAGTTTCTCCTGCACCCATCCGTGCTACTAAGTAAAGCTCGCTACACCTCAATGCATGTAGTCAATGGGGTGAAGCATGAGGATTCTGCATAATTGATTGAGTTCTCTGCTTTATTGCAAGCAAGAGCAACAAAATTGAAATCTTGATGGATTTCATTTTTTTAGACCACACCAAACTTGTTCCTATCAAGAACAAAATTAATTTTACAGCACACTCAACAATTAAGATCCTGACAAATAAGAAATGAGGAATGTGCTACCTCCCACAATCCAAAGGTGTGCAGGTCAGGTGAATTGGCCGTACTAAATTGCCCATAGTGTTAGGTGCATTAGTCAGAGGGAATGGGTCTGGGTGGGTTACTCTTCGGAGGGTTGGTTTGGACTTTTGGGCCGAAGGGCCTGTTTCCACACTGTAGGGAATCTAATCTTACTAGGGTCAAGTCCAGGTACAAAGATATACATGATTAGCAGCCCTGTTTCTCAGATTAGTGGTAAGTATACTGAGTTTACTCCTTGTCAAGAGCAAATTAATGTGGAAACGAAGGCCCGTGTAGTGATTTGATGCTGGTAGAGAATGAAATAGGCCCATATGTCAGCCCATTCATGTGTAAGTATACTAGTTATGATTTAAGTAGAAATTCCTCATTTCTGTTTGTAAGGATCTTATTTGTTGAGTGTGCTGTAAAATTAACTTTGTTCTTGATAGGAACAAGTTTGGTGTGGTCTAAAAAATTGAAATCTGTCAAAATTTCAATTTTGTTGCTCCTGCTTGCAATCCAATTTGAAGTTGCAGACCAACTTGAATCAATAATTCTTCTTTATGGTGACCACTGCATTTGCTACTTAATTATTCAAACGATGTTTTATGTGCATGTCAAATGTTTGTGAGCACATTTCGAAATTGCTTGATCACATGTATCATTTGATGTGAATAGCTGGATCATTTGCAGAATGATCATTCCAGCCTGTCAAGAATTGATAGTTTTCTTTTATTTTCTTTTCTTTGCTAACTAGGATTAACATCAACAGCAGCATCAGGAAAACCAAGCACTTCACAGATCACCATCAGTGGTTAGTATTGTTTATCGCCTTATCAGAATATGAAAGAAATTTGTTGCAAAACCTGCATTAAAATTCCATATTTTTACTCTTCACTTTAGTGCGTGGTCCAACTACAATGAGAGGTCCACCTACAACCATCCATACTAGTAAGTAAAGCTCATTTCACTTTAATGCATGTCGTCAATGGAGTGCAACGTGAGGGTTCTATATGATTGATTGTGTTCTCCACTATATAGGGCCAAGCACAGAGATACCCATGACTAGTAGACCTGTCACTCTGATAAGTGGTAAGTATAAGTTTTCTCTTTGTCAAGAGTAATTTGCCATAGAGGCAAGGGCCAGGGTAGTGATTTCTTGTTGACAGAGAATGAAGTAGTCCAATATATCAGTCCATCTATGTAGAAATATACCAGGTATTAGATTAGATTAGATTAGATAGTGTGGAAACAGGCCCTTCGGCCCAACAAGTCCACAACGACCCTCCAAAGAGCAACCCACCCAGACCCATTTCCCTCTGACTAATACACCTAACACTACGGGCAATTTAGCATGGCCAATTCATCTGGCTTGGAAGAAAATCCACATTTTTTTTTGTGAGGCTCAAATTTGTTGGATTTGCATCTTTCATCCTGGGTTCTGACATCATTTCTTGATGGGAAAGAAGTGGAATGCTAGAATGGCAACTAAAGTGCTTAATATCATCATTCAAGACATTTTCTGTGCCCTGTGGTATAAACTATGCACACAGATGATGGCATTATGTCCCCTCCTGTGTTTTTTGAAGTATATGTGGTTTGAAACTGACAGATCAATACTTTGCAGAGCTATTGGAATGTTGACTTTTGGCTGACATTCCAAACCTCAAGGACAAACATGGATAGTTTTAGGAGAAGTTGAAAAGATGTGTGTTGTTGTTTAAACTTGATAATTTTCAAGGCTGCAGTCAGATGGGTCACACTTGCCAGAATCTGAGTACAAATTCAAGATTGATAATCAAAGTTGCTCACTAAACATACATCATTAATTTTTATACATTGAATACTGTTGTGGATTTTGGTCACAAAATATCAATCCATTTGACTTTACAACTACGAAATCCACAAGCAATTAATATAATAGTCCACAATCAAGATAACAGAATCCTTTCATTAATAATTCTTCTTATGAGAAGCTTTGCTCTCAAGACTTACAATCATTATAAGCAACAGTTTTGAGGTGTAATGAAATATTAGAACTTTTGATAAATTGAAAATATATTGAACAATGTAGAAGAGCAATATTTACAATGTTCATTTGTGGTTTACAATATAAATTTGGGGATTACGAGGAGTTTACTTTTCTATCTTTGAAAAGCAGCAGTAGCTTGCTGCCAATTACTCTGGAAACCCTATTTCATTTTTTTACACAAAACAAGTGATTTTTCAAATCACAATTGTGTCATACCCAGAATGATCACTCCAGACTGCCGAGAACTGATAGTTTCTTTTATTTTCCTTTCTGTGCTAACCAGGTTTAACATCAACAGGAAAGTCAAGCGTGTCACAAATTATGAGCAGATGTAAGTATCTGTAACAGAGTATGAAAGAAATTTTTTTAAAAACCTGCACTGAAATTCCATATTTTTCCTCTGCTATTTAGTGCATAGTCCAACGACGATGAGAGGTACACCATTTTCTCTTGCAACTATCCATACCATTAAGTAAAGCTCACTTCACCTTAATGTGTGTAGTCAATGGAGTGCTACATCAGAATTGTAAAGATTTATTGTGTTCTCTTCTATGTAGGGCCAAGTCAAGGCACAGAAATAACCATGAGTGGTAGCCCTGTTACTCAGATTAGTGGTGAGTAAAAGTTTTCTCTTGTGAAAAGAGCAATTTGCTATGGAAAAAAGGGCCAGTGTAGTGATTTGTTGCTGGCAGGGAAAGAGGTAGTCCCTTATATCAGTCCTTCCATTGGGAAATGTACCAATTGAGGGCTTGGGAGAAATTCCACATTTTTGTTTGTTTGGATCTTATTTGATGAGTGTGCTTTAAAATTAAATTTGTTCTTAATTGGAATATGTTGGTGTGTTCTGATTAGTTCTTGAAATGTTTGCTGTTAAGATTTCAATTTTGTTTTTCCTGCTCACAATCTAACTTGAATTTGCAGGCAACTTGAATTAAGAATTCCTCTTCATGGTACCCATTGCATTTACTACTTACTTACTCAAACAATGCTTTATGTGCATTTTGAAGACCTTCTAACATTTGTGAGCACATTTTGAAATTGGATGATCACATGTATCAATTGATGTGATCAGCTGTAACACTTCCAGAATGATCATTCCAGTCTGCAGAGAATTGATACTTTCTTTTATTTTTTGTGCTAACTAGGGTTAACAGCAACAACAGGAAGAACAAGTACTTCACTGATCACCATCAGTGGTATTAAAAATGTGCCCCCTAGTCTTGAAATCCCTCATCCTAGGGACAAGACACGTATCATTAACCCTATCTATACACCTCATGATTTTATAACCTTCTCCAGTGGAGAACACTCCAGTGGAAAAAAGGGAGCACATTTTTAACATGAGAGAGTTTTAAAAAATGAGGGACAATGTTTTTACACAGAGGGTGGTTTGTATGTAGAATGAACTTCCAGAGGAAGTGGGGAATGTGGGTACAATTGTAATGTTTAAAAGACATTTGGGTAAGTATACGAATACAAAAGGTTTGGAGGGGGATGGGCAAGGGGGATGGTGGAACTAGTTTATTTTGAGATTGTGGTCAGCAAGGACTAGTTGGACCAAAGGGTCCGTTTCCATGCTGTATGCTCTATGACTCTATAAATGTTCTGCTATTTATTCCTTAATAATGGATTCTAGCATTTCTCAGGTGCCAGATTAACTGGCCTATATTTTCCTGCATTCTGTCTCCCTTCCCACTTAAACAGGGGTGTCATATGGGTTTACCAGTTTCCGCAAGCCTCATAAAATCCAGAGCGTTTAGCAATATTTTGACCAATGCCTTCCAATCTTTCCTTTAAAGTGTTAGGATAAATGCCACAAGATCAGTACTGGAACCTCAAGTAAATATGTTTTATATCAATGGCTTGGTTGCTAAATTTGCTAATAGTTAGGAAAGTAAGTTGTGAAGAGGGTATAAAGAATCTATAAAGGAATATTGATAAATTATGTGATTGGCAAATACAAGGCAGATGGAGCATTATGTCAGAAAATGTGTATTTGTCCAATTCAGCAGGAATAAGGGAAAAGCAGGATATTATTCAAATGGAGAGGGGTTGCAGATGGATTTGGGTATACAGTTACTTGAATCTTAAAAGGTTAGTATTTAGAAATAGCAAGTGATTGAAAAGACAAATGGAAGGTTGTCACTTGTTGAAAAAGCAATTGAATACAAAAGTATGGACGTTTTGTGACAATTGTAAAGAGTATTGGTAAGGCAACAGACATTGGTAAAACTATCCCGCTTTGCCTCCTTAGGATATAATTATATTTGAAGTGGTTCAGAGGAGATTCACCTGATTGATTTTTGGGATAAAGGGGTCTTTTTGTGAGGATTTTTTGACAAACTAGTCTGTATCCATCAGAGTTGATATGAATTAGAGGATGATCTTACTGATGCTCATGACATGATGTGTGAGAAACTCAAAGGGTTTTCTCCTGCTCCTAATTTTGTGTCTTCTTACTTTGTGACTTCATGCTTTGTGGTATGTTTTCTACTATGTTGGGTCAACAGTTTCTGTGCAGTCCACCAGACTTGCCTTTTTGAATATTATGACTACAGATGAGTAATAGTTTTCTTATTGGCGCATAAAATCTGGTCAGCCAAATATGATGAGTGAAGCCTCTTGTTATTGGCATTGAATTGAAATTCTTCATATATTCAGTCCATTGATATTGTGATGAAAATTTTATAAGATATTATTATTATTATGGAACTTGGATTCTAAACTAGGGATTTCTTTTTGGTTTCATTTCATTAAGGATGAATTTGTTATTTATATTGTGTCTAAAAGCACGTCCAAAAAAAATCTGACTCACACTAAATGGCTGGATATCACCTGATTCATTAACTGTTCAAGTATGTTAAGTTTGGTCTCTACAGAAATGAGGCTAAGGGTCACAAGCAGGATCGGCTCAGAAGAAACAATCTATGCCTGCAGAAGGGCAATTCAGTTTTGATGGTCTCCAAGCCATCAGAGCTGGAAAGGTATCTTCCGATGTTTTAAGATCATTTCAAAATGTCTTCTTCGATATATACAGCAGTTTTTGTTTTATATTTTCTTGTCTATTAAACTTTAATCTTTTATATTTTCAATAATTACTCACATTGGCAGCATGTGAATATATTCAGTGACTATTATGGTGGTCAAATTGCAATACTAAAATTATAGTCTATCAAGCTTGATTTATCTCTGGAATCTGACCTGTCCAGTATTGCCTTCAACTGGTTTCATACATAAAAATATGGAAGTGTAGAATTCAATACTAGTTGAATCATCACAATTACTTGATATAAGCAAGCCACTTTCATCCTGTGTATAGACATTGGTTTCTGATGAGAAATCAGTAGAATGACAGGAAATAGTGAATGCTTGATGTCATGTTTGAAACATTTCCTGTGCCCTATGGCGGCTAATGTGGACACAAACATGTTGAGTTTTGCCTTCCTCTCTGATGACTGATGCAATTTAATTCTGGGATTGAATGAATTTTGAATGAAATAGCTTTCATAAACGTGGATGCTATCTGATATTTTTTACATAGAAAAGGGTTGGAAACTCAAAGTCAGAGTTCAGCCGATATGATGTTTCAGTAGTTGATTCGTTCCAACTACTCTCTCCCACAGGACTAAGCATTCAGGTTCTGAGAAGGAGTGAAAGCTCATTCATTCTGCTTTTGCAATACTGTAGGTTGTAGCCTTTGGGTTTCCTATTTCAGTACAGCAGTCCTTTATGTGGATTATCTTTCTTGTCATGCTCTGTTTGGCTGACAACTCTTTCTCTCTTACGGTGTCTCTGAGTTTTTCTTGGAGTGCAAATGAAATACTATCTCACAGTCTGCTGTAAAGAATAGATAGCTGTGATAAAAGATAGCTGTGATGCTAACTTTGCTGAATCGTTGTTTGAACCAACAAAGTCAATGATGCTGTTTTTCCAGTCCTCCCATTTTCTCAGAAGTTTTGACTGTCTCAACTTTAGAAGGACCAAAAGGTTAATCAAATTCTAAAAGTTTCCCTTTATGAATTATACTGAAATAATGCATCAGGCTGACAGTGTACCAACAAAACTAGTCTTGAGATTTCTGGGAGCCATTTTATAAGATGCCATGTCTATTTCAAAAAGATAGATAAACTTTTACCATGTTGTTGATTCTTCCTCCTCCCTCTAGGCATTTAGGGATGGGCAGTAAATGCTGGCTGAGCTAGCGACACCCTCACCAAGTAAATGAATAAATAAAAGTTTAACTGCATGGTTGTGAGAGCTGTATTACTGATTTGACTATTATGATCATAAGAGCATTTATGATTCAATATTTCAGTTGTGATGAAGTAAAAATAATATCTAAAATATATGTAATATTTCACTTAGAATGTGAATGAATGTTCTCTAACATTTTTCTCTATTATTAAGGGTCAAAATCAACTGCAACAACAGGAATATTGGCATTATCTGAGACCTCCACAACTGGTTAGTACAGCTAATTTTCTCTCCAGCAGTTGAAATTAAGTTACTGTAATTGGATTTTTATTACTCAGAATATCTTGTCTGTATTGTTACGAAGAGCTGACAGGAATTATAAAGACAGCCATATCTACGTTTTCTGAAATGACCAATACAAGGGAGTATTGGTTTTCTCATTATCACTTGGAATCTATCTGGGGTTTCCTTAGCCTTGTTTATATATTGATATTGATTTGTGAAGGACCTGAGGAAGCTGAAAGTGATAAGTTATAATGCTGAAAATGAATAAGTGTCCAGACACAGCAAAGTTACTTTCTTGGTAATAAAACAGAGACATACAGATGCTGGAAATCTGAAACAAAAACAGGAATTACAGGAGAAACTCAGCCAGTCTGGCAGCATTTGTGGAGAACAGACGGAGTCAATGTTTTGATTTTAATGATCCTTCGATTCTGCTTGCTATGCAAGAACCTGAAATATAGTGTGATCTCCTGAGCCAAAATATGTATTTTCCTGAATCTTCAAGAAGGTTACATAACATAAGAAATAAGAACAGGAGCAGGTCTTCGTGCATGCCTCAGCATTCAATGAAGTCATAGCTGATCCATTTCAACCTTTAACTGCTCTTACATGCCAGCTCAGCATAGCCATCAACTTCCCCGAAACTTCAGAAATCTAACACCTCTTTGAATACTTGCAGTGATCTCGCTCCATAACTCTCTGAGATAGTTAATGTCTGGAATTCTCTATCAGCTCAGAGAAGAAATTCCTTTGCATCTCAGTTTTAAATAAATGTCCACATATACTGTAACTCTGACAGTTTGAGATTCCCCAACTAATGGAAATATCTTCTCAATACTGGCAAACACACTCAGAAAATCATGTACTTTTCAATAAGTTCATTCCTTATTTCTCTAAACTCTCATGAATAAAGGCCTAACCTGTTTAACCATTAATGATAAGCTAATTCCTTCATCCTAGGAACCCAGTGAATCTCTTTTTCACAGCCTCCAATGCAAGTCCATCCTTTTTTAAATACAGGGACCAACACTGTATACTGTACTCCAGGTATGAGAATAGAATGGAATCCCTACAGTGTGGAAGCAGGCAATTTCGCCTATCGAGTCCATACTGAGTCCTACAAACAGCATCCTACCTAGACCCATCCCCCTACCCTATCGTCGTTACCTTGCATTTCCCATGGCTAATGCACCCAACCTACACATCTCTGAACACTATGGGTAATTTAGCATGGCCAATACACCTAACATGCACATGTCTGGACTATGGAAGGAAACTGGAACACCTGGCAGAAACCAACATCTCACCAAGATCCATATAGTTTACAAAAATCTCCCTTCCAGATCTCTCTTAGGATTGTGCAAAGCTCCCATGGATCATTTGTGTTGAAGTGCAGTATTCATAGACATAACTGCAAGGAAATATTTTTAAAAATGTACTGAGTTGAGATACCGTAGTGTCTGGAAATCTGTTGGGAGATTTCTGAATCTCATGCATTGCTGCCTCTAGATCCTGAGATCCAAGTTAATGGAATATAAGGTGATGTAGAAGATATTATATCTTTGATCGTGTGGATATATCTTAAACCATCCTTCTAGCAGAACCTAAATGTGACTTAAAATAATCAATCTACTCTCTTCCCTGAATTCTGTTCAAAATCTATTGGGTTTACTTCCTATCAAAGCATCAAAACTTCAGATACTTTCTTGGTTACTGTTTGAACATTTGTTTTTTTTTCTTAAGGTGTCACCCTTTCAACACTTTTAGGTCCTACACTTGAAACTGTAGCACCCACATGTAAGGTATGTCATATTTATGCAGTTAATTTATAGTTTCCTGTGTAAGAACCTGGTTTTTTCAGACAAATAAATAAAATATGCTGCTTGTAGTCTGTCCAGATAGTTCAAGTGAATGAATGAAGAGCTGGCAAATGAAGCACAACAAGTGTAAAATGCCCATTTTCCAAACAGAATAAAAAAGAAGCATATTATCTAAATGGTGAGAGGTTGCAGAGAGATGTGGGTGCCCCAATGCATGATTCACGGTACAGCAAGTAATGAGGAAAGCTCATAGAATGTCACGTTTTATTGCAAGGGAAATTGAATGCAATAGGGAAGTTATGCTTCACATCTGAAAAAGTATGTGCAGCACTGATCATTACACTTATGGAATGATATTAATGCATTAGAAGCAGATCAGACAAGGTTTATTAGATTAATACCTAGAATGAGCAGATTGTTTTATGAGGATAAGTTAGTTAGGCTAGACCTGTATAGTCTATAGTTTAGAAGAGTCAAGGGTGATTTAATTGAAACATATAAGACCTTCAGAGGACCTGACCAAGCGGACGTAGAAAGGATGTTTCCTCTTGTGGGAAAATTCAGAACTGTGGGACATTGCTTAAGAATAGGTGGGTGTTCATCTTAAAACAGAGATGAAGAAACATTTTTTTGCATATTTTGAATGTTTGGAATTCTGTTCCTTAAAAGGCAGTGAATGTGGAATCTTTAAAATTTTTTTAAGGCAGAGGTAGATAGATTCTTGATTGCCAAGGTAAAACAGATTATCAGGGATATCAACTGTGATCTTATTGGATGGTGGAGCAAAAGCAAGGGCCGAATGGCCTGCTTTTGTTCCTTGTTCATATCTTAATCATATACCTCGTGCTGGACCACCTGCATTCATTGTTTCATGAACTCACTTATGCATCAGAACATTCGTGAAGCCTAAGTGTTATGAAACAAACTCTTTCAAATAGATTCACACCACTACAGGATCCTTGCATCTCTCCCAGTTTATTGTTGACAGCTGTGCTGACATTTTTGTTTAACAAAACTCTCATTAAATAGCTATATAAATATAAAGTACAAATTAGAATTTAGAATTAAGTTTTATTGTCACATGTACTCAAGTCCAAGGATTCAGGAGTAAAAAGTTTACAATGTCCCATTCACAGCACCATCTTAGGTACAAGGTATCGAGGTACATAATCTTAGGTAAAATGTCGAAAAATATAGGAATAAAAGTTCAACATTACAGTTTTTGTTAATATAAAGAAGTAAATAAGAAATAAAGTTAGAAGTTCCAAATTATAGTCCTTCTTTAGCCATAAGCCTGCAGTCATTCCATGCTGGGCTCCCCACATTGGGTTCAATCTCTCCCCCACACTAGCTTCAATCTCTCTCCCAGACTGGGTTTAATCTCTCCCCTACACTGGGCTCAATCACTCCCCACACTGGTCTCAAATGCTCTCACATTGGGCTCAATCTCTCTCACACTTGGCTCAAAGTAAACCCCCACACTGGGCTCAATCTCTCAACCACACTGGGCTCAGTCTCTCCCTGCACTGGGCTCAAACTCTCCCCCACACTGGGCTCAGTCTCTCCCTGCACTGGACTCAAACTCTCCCGCACACTGGGCTCAATCGCTCTCCCCCGCACTGAGCTCAATCTCTCCCTGCCCACTGGGCTCAATCTCTCTCACACTGGGCTCAATCTCTCCC